>NC_056610.1:15389319-15689319 GCF_018340385.1 Cyprinus carpio
AAAAATGCAATGCAATTGAACAAAAGCATGCTTGGCATAACTAAAGGCATTAAATTAAAAAAAAAAAAAAATTAACAAAATGAATAATTAAATAAATTAGGAAACACATTCACTATTACCTCAATAAACTCTTCTTTCACTGCTTATTAAAAGTAAGTAAGGTAGTTGCTGTAATAATTATGTTTAGGTATTGGGATTAAGGGATCTAAAGTATGGTCATGCAGAATAAGGCATTAATATTTGCCTTTTTAAGCACTAATAAACAGTCGGTATGGTAGTAATGTTCATGCTAACAAGCAACTAGTTTATTATGAGTAGTGTTTCATAATGTGACCAGTTACCAAATTTGTTACTTGAAATAAAATATACGTTTTCTGAAGAAAAAATAAAATCAGCTACATTTCTCATTTTAATTTAGTTTAACTTAATATACTAAAATATCTAAAACTGATTAATAAATGCTATACAGACATATATGCTATACAGACATATGCTATACAAAAGATACTAAAACTTTCGAATTAGAATGTAAAGGAAATATAAAAATAAAAACTGATTCAAAATGTTAATAAAGCTATAATAGTAGCTCACTGATACTAAAATAACACTGGCATAGCTCTGGCATCATCATCTAAAAAAAAAAAAAGAATGATATATATATATTATTTATTTATTTATTTAAGGTATTTTATCAAAAATACTTAGCTGCTTATTTCTATGTTATAAAACGTTTGCTGACAAAATTAGAGACATGGTTCAACCCACTAACACACTTAAACACAATCATAAACACATAAAGGCAGCATTAAAACTTCATATTTTGGGGCCCAGGTGATGTTGCCAGCCACAGGAACCAAAAAGTCCCTGTAGTCTCTGTAATGCAATTTCTGGCTCTTGGGGCTCCGAGACACTGCAGCAGTGTTCAGAGCACATATGCCAGTGACGCTCTACATGCCACAGCACAAAGGCAGTATTGAGGAGACCTTTGTCGGCATGAAACCTCAGGGACGCACATCTGATGTGTGTAACAAAACAAAAGATGTCCTTGTCGGAGAATCACCAGGGAAACTGCCAGCCCGAGAGATGGGAGCGCTGTGCAGGGCGGCAAATAACCTCTAAATTGGGTGTTTAAAAGGGGGACCGGTCCCCATATGCACATGCGCCATATGTCATTGGGCTCATGAATACAGCATTAAGACAAGGTATGATGAATTACTGTCATTGGAGGATTGTAGGTGTGAATCATAAACCTTTCAAGGGGCATGTGACATGACACTGAGATTAGATATCCAAGGCAGTGAGGGGGTAATCTTGCACGAGCGATTGCATTATTTGAGCGGCTGAGTGAAACTAATCAGGTTTGAGGGCTCCACTCATCTCCAAGCTAGACACTCATTAGAAAGGCCATGTACCGCTGCCGAGACATACACTTACTGAAAACGGCATCATCGAAAGCGCTGTTCCTTGCCTTTTGCCAGTTGGACCATGCTGGTGATTTTTTACTAACATTTCCGGAAGCACTCATGCCAAGATCTCTGAGCTGAGTCATTGAATCATCAAAAATGTGCATCTATAAGGTTAAAAACACAAAACACAAAACACACACACACACACACACACACACACACACACACACACACACACACACACACACACACGCACACACACTTATTCTTAATTAGGCCTTTACAGGACTCCTAAAAACGAAATTCCCTGTCTTCTTCAGCTTGCTCTGTACATTTCTAACCAGGTGTGGTTGGACAGCCATATGGTGAGGTTTTTTTTTTTTTTTTTTTTTTTTTCTGGCGTTGTAAAGTCATTTTCACTGAAAGCATGTGTGTAAATTTGAGTAGTCTGAGTAGAGGGGAGAGGGAGAGAACTTGAAAACCAGACCATCTGCTACATGCATCATTAAGTTCATTCTCAATATTAAAATGAGAGGGGTTTATCATGGGGAAATCACCACCATCATACTTGTAATTAGAACGGTTTGTAGCTGCAGAATGTCTATGGGCATGATGGATTTGAACTGTACTTGTTGCTTTAGCGTAAGTTTAGAAAAGTTATTTTTCACCTAATTAGTTAAGACAAGATGCAACAGGTAATATGGCTAAACATTTTTTTTTCTTTCATTTTAAATACAATAATTATGGCGGCATTTCAGTGCCATTAATAACGAGCGTACAACTGATGCACACACACACACACACACACACACACACACACACACTCACACACACACATAAAGCTAAAGGAATGACAGTAAAGTGTTTAAAAAAGTGTTTTATCTTTTTCTTTAATCTTGTAAAAAGATACATCGTACTATTTGAAGGTTTTAGTCTGTGTTCCTATAAAAAACACAGGTTTCATCACGTTTGCATTTAATTTACAGTGTTACTATTCGTCTACTATCAAGATCAGTCTATATATATCTATATACTGTAA
Source organism: Cyprinus carpio (assembly GCF_018340385.1). Taxonomy (NCBI): domain Eukaryota; kingdom Metazoa; phylum Chordata; class Actinopteri; order Cypriniformes; family Cyprinidae; genus Cyprinus; species Cyprinus carpio. Next base: position 15,391,765 of record NC_056610.1, read on the forward strand.
ATATATATATGTATATATATGTATAAACATATGTATATATATGTATAATATATATATATATATATATATATATATATATATATATATATTTTTTTTTTTTTTTTTTTTTTTTTTTGGTATTTGCAAGTCGTGTACATGAATGCAGCAAATAAAAACTGGGCCTCGACATCCTACCTATTCTTCTCAGAAGCAATCCAGAAAATTGGTATACTGTCAAGGCAAGAACAGTGAAGAAAAAAAAATATTTGAATTATTTTTTTTTTTCTAGAAATGTATTGCAATTTTTTTTTTCTTTAAATTGGGGTCAAGGGAGACCAAGGACTGGAGGATGTACAGATTGCCAGGTTCATGTTTTCTTCAAGAGGAACTGGGCAACATAGTTTCATATCTGGGAAAAGTGTCCATAATCAAACGTAAAGTACAGTTGTCTGAAATTTCATTTAGGCCTAAATTTAGTAACTTTAGTAATTTGTAGGTAGCTTTTCAATGTCACTTTTTATGTGACAAAAATATCTTATTGATAATAAATAACTGATCCTTTTTTTAAACCTATAGATTTATTTCAATTTTCACTGTTTCTAATAGGATTGAATGCATTTAGTCTGATGTCAGAATCATGGTGACTCAGACATGATGCACTTGCTGGAGGCAGAAGGATTGCTTGAATTATCAGTGGTTGAGGACCTGTTTCCAGGCAGACTTGAACACGTTTGTAGAAGCCTGGACTCTTCATGCACTCTCCTCAGAAGGCAGTCGAAGTTCAGAGCAGCTGTGGTACATTGGACTGACACACACAAAATGTACTAATCTGAGAGATATGAGGTATGGAGACATTGCTTTCTTTACTCTGTCTCCACACTGCTGTTTATGCATTAGTCTAAGTGGATTTTTAACTACGTATTTAACTGCTAAATCATTAGGATATTGAAGTGCCAGCAGCATAGCAGCTTCTTATTATGCATGTGAAGATTTATATTTACATAGCTGGGGGCAGCTGTGGCCCAAATGTTAGAGAGTTGGACTTGTAACCTAAAGGTCGCAGGTTCGAGTCTCGGTGCTGGCAGGAGTTGTAGGTGGGAGGGAGTGAATGAACAGTGCTTTCTTCCACCCTCAATACCCATGGCTGAAGTGCCCTTGACCAAGGGGGGGGCATGCTCCCTGATTGCTGGATATATAGCTGCCCACTGCTCCGGGTGTGTGTTCACTTCTCACTGCTGTATGTGTGCACTTGGATGGGTTAAATGCAGAGCACCAATTCCGAGTATGGGTTACCATACTTGGCAAATGTCACGACTTTCACTTTCACTTTCATTTAGCAGACACTTTTCTCCAAAGCGGCTTACAGATAAGGACAATGGAAGCAATCAAAATCAACTAAAGAGCAATAATATATAAGTGCTATGACAAGTCACAGTTAGCTTAACGCAGTACACATAGCAAGTTTTTTTTTTTTAATTTAGCTAGAATAGAAAAAATAGAGCAAGCTAGTGTTAGAGGCCTTTTTTATTGTGTTAATTGTGTAATAAATAAAAATAAAAATAAAAATAAATAGAATACAAAAAGATTAGAGAAGCTAGTAGCTAGAAGATAGATTTCACAGCTGTTGTTCAAGAATGTTTATCCTCTATGAGTTTGGATGGGTTGGGGTCACTCAAACACTTGCTGAATTCAACTGGTCCTAATTTCCCTGTCAAAGAACTGGATTTGCTTTGTGTGTGTTTTTTTCTACAAATGTGAGGTAAAATAAATAAATAAATAAATACAAATAAAAATCACAGCTATGTCCCAGTCTAGATATGGCTCTTTGATGTCCTGAAGATTTATCAGTTTAATATTATTAAAAATCCACTTTGATTAACACATAAACAGCAGTTTTGTGAAAGGGTAACTAAAACAGGGTCACCATACCTCATATCTCTTTACCTTTGATTATGGACACTTTTCCCAGATATGAAAAAAAAATGAAATACATTTCCAGAAAAAAAAAAAAAAAATCAAATGTTTTTTTCTTCACTGTACTTGCCTTGACAGTATACCAATTTTCTGGATTGCTTCTGAGAAGAATAGGTATGATGTCGAGGCCCGGTTGTTATTTGCTGCATTCACGTACACGACCTGCAAATACAAAGGAAAAAAAAAAAATTAATAATAATATATATATATATATATATATATATATATATATATATATATATATATTTATATATATACATATAACATTGTGTGTGTGTGTGTGTGTGTGGTGTGTGTGTGTATATTATTACAGTCCTGTAACAAGGGTTCATATGTGTATCTCTTATCATCACAAGACTGCAGTCACTAATAATCAGAAGACTTCCTGTTAATGAAGTATCTGGAAAAGATCTACTCTATGAATAATGCATTTAATTACATTAAATAAAGACAAAAATAAATAAAACAAGCAAATGAAATGATAACTCACATGTATCTGGTCCACTGATGAAGCCATGTGTCAAGTCAAGTGAATTATTAATCATCTTATAACAGGCGTCCAATACTGACTTCAGGAAAAAGGGGAATAACCAATGACATTTGAGATAACAATTAAAACAGCAAGCCCCGCCCCACGACTGACAAAAATAAAAGTGTTCAAGCGAGCAGGTGAGAAGATCGAGCGCGAGGTTGTGGGGAATGATCATGCGCGCGCGAGGGCTTGTTTTGCGCGCAGAGGACATGTCACGCGCACGAGAGAGTTTGAAATGAGCTCGCGGGCTCCCGTTTCCTCGTGTGCGATTTTGTTTTCATCTTGCGGAAGTGATTTACCGCGCGCGCAAGCATCAGTTGTACGCTCGGTTATTAATGGCATTTAAATGCCGCCATACAATAATACTTTACCACAAAACAATAAAAACACGTCATTATTTACTTACCCATGTTTTTCGAACTCACATTACTTTAGTTTCATAAAAGGTGTTTTTTTTTTTCATAAAATGTGCCCTGTCACATTCAAAATGTTTGCAATATTGTTATAAAAGTAGCCTCAAGTCTTCGGAAGCTATACAATCGCTTTGTAAGATGATGTTCAGATGTAGGAATGAGTTGATCTGATTCAGAAATGAATGATTTGTTTAGGTGTAATTATGCTTGACAGTGAATATCAATTTAAATTTGAAATGAAAATAAGTTAAAAAAAAATATATTTTTTTGATCCAACATTATTGTAAGGCTTCAGAACATATGCACTACTTTATTGGCACTTTTGGATGCTTAATTTCTCCATTCCCCAACATAACTGGAAAAGAACAACCAATCAACATTTCTTATTTTGTTTTCTATGGAAAAGTTAAAATGACATGAGGGTGAACTACTTACAACAGAATTCAAATTTTCTGATGAAACTATTTCATCAAAACTTAAAACACTGCTATGATATCTTCTTGGCTTCATGGAAATTCATTAGCAGGTTAGCACCTATCAAGCATATTAGCACCTGACAAGATGACGAGACCTGCAGAAAAACCATAATTTTATGACATATTATGTATCTTACATCTGCAGATTGGACGAGATATTTGCGGAACATTTCCATCTGAAAAATAATGAGGAATGGTTATACATGAGTCTGCTGGGTCAAATTTTGTTTTTTAAATTCATGAGATTTAGAGGACTTCATAATGCAACAATTGAGAGCCAAGACCAAAAAAGAAAAGGAAATTAAAGAAGTGGGAATCACAGTGTTTCATTGCACCCATGTTTTATGAGAGAGGTCAGGCATTTGCTAAGAAACATATCCTACTGTGATTGATTTTGTTGGCCTATTTAAAGTTAAATTTTAATATAAATTCATGCTTCAGGAACAGAGGAGACAAGTCAGGTCCGCAAAAAATAATAATTGCAAAAAGGCAGATAGAAAAAGAAAAACTCGCTCTCAAAGATATTCACTATAGGGCGCAATAAAGGCTATCCACTCTTTTAAATGATCTGGAATACAAAAAGTCCTCATTTATCTCTGGCCCCTGCCATACTTAAAGCCCTCATTATGATAGGCTAATTATTTAGCACTCTCCATAACAGGTTCCATGCCTGCTTGGATTTGGGGCCACTCATCAAGATACATGGTTGGCCCATTTTTTCCAAACCTAGGACAGAAATAATGTCGTCTTAAAGGGATTTTTTTTTTTCTCTGTTTCTGTGTGTGGGATGCTGTCAGCATCCACGAGTTGAAAAAATAACCCAATTTTACATTCTTTAAACATGTAGGCCTGTGGCACGGCTACAAATGAGGAAGCTATGTTGAGCTCAGTCATATCCTGATTAGATTATATTCACACACCATTTAAAAAAAAAAAAAAAAAAAACACTTTTCCCCCTCATTAAAGACAAAATAAGCCAGAAAGAGGAAAGCAAGAGCAGCCGTCTTCCACCTCCTCCCCTCAGAGCCATTTTTAATATTTTATGAGGTTTCCGCTTCAATTTTAAGGTGCCCCATTTAGTTTGCAAACCATAATGCTTTTATGACATAGGCTTACAAATTTACTTAATCTTGGCTGGTTAAGTGTCAATATAAACGGCAGGTATCTCACTGCCCGATCATGTAGCAACTGCTTTAGTTCCGCTTTGCACATTAAATCTGAGAATCCAGTTGGCTTATGCCAAGGCACTCTTGAAAAGGAGCTATCAGGCCACTTATGCTCCCGCTGAAGACATTTCATAACAGAACCCCCCGCCTTAAAATACAGTACGAGTAAACAGACGGAAACTGCAGCGGATTAAAAATTTTGAAGGAGAATCTGATGCAATGTTCCGTTATTTCTGTCTGACAAAAAGTGTCAAGCAAACTGTTGTGGAGGTTCCTATATATATAGCACAGAAGCCATTCCTCAGGATTTGTGATTATGTTGACTTGTCTAGCATCTAGCTCAGCACCTGGTCTTATTAACTCAGGTGGAGAGTAACTTGCTCAGGTGAAAAGGATGATGGGATATTGCATCACATACAAAGACCTTTAGACCTTACAAGACGGTCTGTATTTTCATGTCACAATGCAGCCATTGCTGTAAGTGCACAATTAAAATGGCTGCATCCTCACATCTGAATAAGTTGAATTTTGCCAGTCAGGCTTATTTGCATGTAATGAGGGTAATTAGTTGTATATCTCAGATGGATTAGGAGGATACTTAGGTGCTGTGTTCCTTTGAGACAGCGTAAATCTCCAGACACTTCTGATGTTTTACAAGCAAATGCAAATGCACTGATGCATCAACTGACTGTGTAAAAAACAATGCGTAGAAGAAAATAACTCAAGATAAAAATACAATTGAACCACAACCTTGCATGTGCACATTTCAATGGTGTTGTTTTGACATTTTGGGGCACAGATGTACCCTAATGTATACCTAAAAGTATACTTATAAGTAAACCTTATAAGCATATAGCAAGCTAATTTTTAAAAAACATTATATTAAATATATATTATATATTTAATATATTTACATTATATTAAAATAAGTAATCTTACTAAAAAATTAACTAATATTAAATAGAAAAATGAAAATGAAAATAAAAAATAAAAGCTAATGTAAAATAGATATTATATAATAATTAAATCACAGATGCTCATTGCAGTGCAAGAACTTTAAATGTAAAAAAAAAAAAAAAAAAAAAAAAAAAAAAAAAAAAAAAAAAAAAAAAGGGTCTCCCAATAAAATACACAGGCCAGTGATTTTTCTGACAGGAAACACAATGCTATATGTCATAAATATACTACAAGCTTTATATGAACAAAATGTACAAAACTGGAGATTACAGTATCATTTGCCCCAGTGAGTCATAAAACTTACAAGTACACGCCTACACAATCCTGCTCCCGTGTTCTGACTGCAAGTGCTTTGTACTGGTGTAAAAATACTGGATCTGTGTGTGTGATTTTGCATGCATTTTATATACACATCACTATAACCTTTGCTGTGCTGTTATGTGCGGGAGGCCTCTTGTCTGGCTTAGACAGTAATTCTTGCTGCAATGAGTCCATGTGGTTAACAGATTTGCTGAATGTCCACCGGTCTGGGCAAAAAACCTGTTCCAAACAGTTGGCTCTGATGCTGCAAGAGGCAGCTGCCCACTTTAGCGCAGCTCTCTCTGTTCACTTAGTGACCTAGCACTGTCAGATGACTGTGTGATGGCTGATATGTGTTGTTCCTGTACTGAGAGTCTATTTGTCTTCCATGTGACAGGCGAGGTGCCAGAGTTCTTTTCAAAACATGGGGAAGAGGTGCTGGCACCAGTTTATTTTTTTGCAACAGTGAATGAGGCCATTAGCATTTAATGTGGACTTGCCACATTTTTTCCCAATCCATCTATGAGAATGTGCATTTTATTTTTAATACTAGATACCACAATACATTTTATTGCTACAGTGTGTGTGTGTAAGACAGACTTTTGCAAATGTACTTCTAGTTTTTATCAAAAATGACAGGGCAACAGTTGTTTGCAATTCAAATCTAAGTGGACAATTCTTTTAGAATTATTATTATTATTATTTTTTTTTTGAATTTGCATTCAGGTTTCACACATGATGTAGAATTACAAATTAAATTTGAATTCAATACATTTTAAATGAATTGGGTTCATAAATAATTTTCAACCGATACACAGACAGAAAGACATGCAGACAGACAGACAGAACGACTGATAGAAAGACATATGCAGACAGATTGAGTGACTAATAGGCAGAGCATCATGAAGACAGACTGATAGAGACAGATAGAGAGACAGAGTAACAGACAGATATAACAGACAGACAGCAACAGACAGAATGAAAGATAGAGAGACCAACCGACTGAAAGAAAGACAGACAGACTATCTCCTCTGGGTATTTTCAAACTCAAACAAACTGAAAAGGAGCCAATTTTTCAATTCTGAATTTTGCACCACCCTGCGATCCAGTTTTAATCATGTTTGCCAGTTGCAACATTCTGCCCTTGAGCAAGGCACTTAACCCCAAATCCTCCCAGAGAAGCTGAAATGACTTACCGCAGGATGCTACAGTACCAATTTTCTTTGTAAATATGTGCAGTTTCACTAACATTTGCTCTGTAAAAAGGCTATTATAGTGTTTTGGGCTGAGCTATTGCTACACACACAGCACCTACTGCACACTGTTAAAATAGAACTATGCCCAGAAAAAACATGGTACAAAAACAATGTTGTTGTTGTTGACATCGCGTTTGTGAAACTTTGCACACAACGAGAGGGTCACCCATCCAACAGCACACTCCAATAGGCTTGTTATATTCCTATCGTGCACAAAGATGCAAAACAAAAGGGTACCAGAAGGACAAAGATAACCTGAAAAATGTGATTTAGGTTCCTCTTTTTTAACAAATGTCTTTGTTCAATAAAAGCTTCATTGGAGGAATAAATACCTGTGAGAGAGCCAAGGTAACCGTAAGTCTTATCAGCACAGGGAGAGATAAGGAGTGGGATTCTGTGGACAGACTGGTCGTTTTAGGTGTGTGCCTCAGCCACCGATAAAGCTAAGCATCAAACATCCACTCCTGACGGCTTCCAATATATCTGTGAGTCAAGGTTACTCTCCAAATTAAGCTGCAGAGTTTGCAGATCAAGTATATCACAACAGGTTTGGTGATTATGGATCACCTCTACTATATATCTTACACACACACACAAACACACACACACACACACACACACACACACACACACACACACACACAAAAATGATAAAAAAAATAAATAATAAAAAAAATCTGTTTATAACCTCATACTACTACTAGCACTAAAAGTAACTCAAAAATATGCATTGCCTAATACAATACAATTCTAAATATAAATGACTATTTTGAAGGAAGTGCAATACAAACAATGTAAAAGTGTAGAAGTGAAAATAAAATCAAATAATTTTAAATAATTAAAAAAAGATATACTACTACTACTACTACTACTAATAAAATAATAAATAAATACATAATAATAATAACAATAATAATAATAACAATAAACATTTTATTTAATATCCCAATGAAAAATTAAGCTTTATGAAACCTAATCTGACAACTTTAAACAATTCTTGGATTACCATGGCCACTTACAGTATGCAAAAAGCTTATATATTTAAATTTTGTAAAAATAACATGTTTAAATTAGGCACTTAAGTTCAGGCACTTAAGATTCAGAAAAATCTGAAAAAAAAAAGTTACAGTATCTGACAATATACATTTGCTGAGTAGAAAGAGATGTTTAACAGACTGATCATTATATGGTTTGAAATGCATTTACTGCAAAATTCAATTTTTTAGAATGACAAAGTCTGAAAGGTCAAATTAGATTGCAGGTAGCTGGTTTTTCATTCAGGATGTTATGCATATGCACAGTGTGCAAAATGCACATGTTTTCGCTTACTCTTAGGTCATAGCAAACTTTGCAACATGTAAATGTAGTAAAATGTAAATGAGTGAATGTGTCAGTGGTTTTGGACAGTATATGGATTAATGTGTATAATGCATCAGTCTCATGCGTTCTTTCATTGTCCTAATAAGATCAGAACACCAAACGAGAAGATAGTCATAAACAGAGGCAAAAATTTCCACACTGACAACTCTCAACTGCTGTATGAGAAAGTCTCTTGCTGACACTTACATCATTATTATACCAACAGATGTAGAAGCACTAGATATTGACTGCATACTGTACGCAGTCTGAACAAACACAGATCTGATTTCATCTCTTTCAAAATGACAGTGCAGGCAGTCTGTAGTACAGATCTGATTTGAAAACCAAATTGAATTGGTGCACAGTGTGAACAAAGGCTTCAAGCTCAGACGAATTATCCATAACTCTATTTGATTTCAGCCATTTTGTTTCAAGATGAATGTGCTTTGAAATATTTACTCAAGCTGCTTTTTTAAAGTCTAAGCAGACTGTTAAATCAATAATTTTTTAAGGAAGAACCCCTCACACATCTTTATTAATTAAAGCGATAGTTTACCCATAGAACAAATTTTGTTCATTTACTCACTCTCATGTCGTTGCAAGCCTGTATGACATACATTCTTCTGTGGAACACAAAAGAAGATAATAATACAAAGGTCATTATGATTCTGTTTTTGAACTGAGAGAATTTCCTGTCTTCTTCCAGCCATATCTTCTCCTCCATCTCTGCTCGGCTCTCAATGTGACCTAGTTCACAGCTAATGAAAGCAGTTTTTTCCCCTTTCCTCCTCCATCACATGGGTACGTGCAAGGTTACCTGACCTTAGCATATGTTGGTGGTGCTTGGGCCTCTGCCAACCAAGGAGAACACATTTCAAACAAGAAACAAAAAACCTGGGGCCAGGGCTGTTGAAATGTAGGTTGGCCTAAAACTTAGACATTAGTTACTGCAGGGAAAAAAAAATAAAGCTTCTGTCGTGAATCTTTCCTGTCATGACAGAGGAGGTGATTCCTCTTGGCCTGTCTGAAGTCAGGCGAAAAGTCTGCCAGAATCTCTCGGTGAAAGCTCATTCGATAACACTTGTTTTTTCTTTTTTTTAAATCCTCATCCTGCTGAATGACAGACAGGGGGAGACACGTGCCAAGAGCTTGATGCTTCAATTAACCATGACGAACACCCCATCCCTTCCCCTCCTAATGAGGCAGCAAATTTAGCTTTTTTTTGCCTCCTAATTCACCTCCCAGGGTAACTGCTCACTTGGCCTCCCCCAATATTAATCTGAAAGACCCAACCCCAATCAGCTGTGCATTCACAGATCTTGTGCATAAATACTGAGTCGATGAGACAGAGTAAAAATGTAAATGTATGTATATATATATATATAGAGAGAGAGAGAGAGTGAGTGAGAGAGAGAGAGAGAGAGAGAGAGAGAGAGAGAGAGAGAGAGATGCACCTATATACATACTGTATACAGGTGCATCTCAAGAAATTAGAATGTTGTGGAAAAGTTCATTTATTTCAGTCATTCAACTCAAATTGTGAAACTCGTGTATTAAATAAATTCAACACACACAGACTGAAGTAGTTTAAGTCTTTGGTTCTTTTAATTGTGATGATTTTGGCTCACATTTAACAAAAAACCCACCAATTCACTATCTCAACAAATTAGAATACTTCATAAGACCAAAAAAAAAAAAAAAAAAAATGAATTGCTGGCCTTCTGGAAAGTATGTTCATTTAAAGTACATGTACTCATTACTTGGTAGGGGCTCCATTTGCTTTAATTACTGCCTTCAATTCGGCGTGGCATGGAGGTGATCAGTTTGTGGCACTGCCGAGGTGGTATGGAAGCCCAGGTTTCTTTGACAGTGGCCTTCCGCTCATCTGCATATTTTGGACTCTTGTTTCTCATTTTCCTCTTGACGGGTCGGGCCGGGCCCTTGATAAACCACGTCTCATGCGCAGCGTCTTGTCCACTCACACTCGCAGACTCGCATGCGTGATGCATCACACCTGCTGTGCGTGCTGTACTATTCAAGTGCAACATGGAGCTTGAAGAAGCAAAGAAAAAAAATTAAAACAGGAGAATTAACTTCGAGGAAGTTTGGAGGAAAATCGGAGGTATGGAAAAACGTTTTTAAACTAGTCGTGGGGAGTGACAACATATGTGTTGGCTTTGTCTCGTGCATTAAATGCGGCACGCTGGTCGCCTATGACAGCAAAAAAAACATAATTTGGGCCATCATTTTCTGTGTTCATCATTGTTCACGGTTTATTTATTTTTTATTTTTTACGTTTCATCATTCGGAATTTCAGATCCATTTACGATTTCTGAGCAAACAAACAACACAGTTTACATGCATATATATTTATATATATATATATATAACTGTGCAGCTCCCCCTGTAGCCTAAATGATCTAGCACAGCAGCACCTGCGTTAAAAAAAAAACATCTGGCGCCGCCCCTGGTTATAACGGCCCACATATTAAAAATGGTCGGGTTTAAATCGGGCTCAGGCTCGGGCTCATAATTACAGTGAACGTGTCAGGCTGGGCCTGGCTCGGACACAATGTGCTCGGGCTCGGGCTTGATTTTTTGGGCCCGATCTAAGCTCTAGTGTGGGCAGGTGCCAAATCCTGCTGGAAAATGAAATCTGCATCTTCAAAAAGCTGGTCAGCAGAAGGAAGCATGAAGTGCTCCAAAATTGATTGGTAAACGGGTGCAGTGACTTTGGCTTTCAAAAAACACAATGGACCAACACCAGCAGATGACATTGCAGCCCAAATCATCACAGACTGTGGAAACTTAACACTGGACTTCAAGCAACCTGGGCTATGAGCTTCTCCACCCTTCCTCCAGACTTTAGGACCTTGGTTTCCAAATGAAATACAAAACTTGCTCAAATCTGAAAAGAGGACTTTGGACCACTTGAAAAGAGGACTTTGGACCACTGGGCAACAGACCAGTTCTTCTTCTCCTTAGCCCAGGTAAGACGCCTCTGATGTTGTCTGTGGTTCAGGAGTGGCTTAACAAGAGGAATATGACTCTTATTGTAGCCAAATTCCTTGTAGCCAAATTCCTTGACACGTCTGTGTGTGGTGGCTCTTGATGCCTTGACCACAGCCTTAGTCCATTCCTTGTGAAGTTCACTCAAATTCTTGAATCGATTTTGCTTGACAATCATCATAAGGCTGTGGTTCTCTCGGTTGGTTGTGCATCTTTTTCTTCCACACTTTTCCCTTCCACTCTACTTTCTGTTAACATGCTTGGATACAGCACTCTGTGAACAGCCATCTTCTTTGGCAATGAATGTTTGTGGCTTACCCTCCTTGTGAAGGGTGTCAATGATTGTCTTCTGGACAACTGTCAGATCAGTCGTCTTCCCCATGATTGTGTAGCCTAGTGAACCAAACTGAGAGACCATTTTGAAAGCTCAGGAAACCTTTGCAGGTGTTTTGAGTTGATTAGCTGATTGGCATGTCACCATATTCTAATTTGTTGAGATTGTTGGTGGGTTTTTGTTAAATGTGAGCCAAAATTCTATCTGCAAGTCATACAATGTTTGTTTTTTCCAGGTGGCTCTTGTCCTAAGACAATATAAATAAAAAAGCATGTTAAATAATTAGCATATTTTGTAGCTTAATCTCATTGTTATTCATCGGTACTCTGAAATAATGTTTACATATACAGTTTCATACATTTGGATATACAGAATACCTGTTAAAATGTGCAATAAGGATGTAGTGACAGCATCTGAAACATATGTATATGTGTGCCAGAACCAAAGTTTAAGTATATTTACAAACAATTAACCATTGCATCACATTGTATTTGGTCAATGAAAATATTCAGGAACCAGTAAATTTTTTAAATTTTTTTTGCCAGTTTATTTATTTATTTATTTTTCACATTAGCATTTAGGCCACCTTGACTTATAAGAATTAGACGAATGCAATAATGGAGAAAACAGAATCAGAAAATGATGTGAGCCAGATTGCTTCAACCACTTAAGCACCACAGCTCAATGTAAGCACCAACCACAAAGCCACAGCTCAGGCCATTAAGCCTTTGTTGGCGAAAGTTCCCAAATTATTATTTTTAAACGACTTGTTTGAATATTTTGTTAGCAGCAACAACATAAACTGTTGATGCCGTTTTTAATTGGCATATGCAAACAACCTTAAATGGTGATGCCTAAAAACGCTGCAGTGTATATGCAAGTCTGAAGGCTTTAAAGTAAATAATGACACATATTCACATCCTCTATGAGGATTCTGACAGATCCATTGTCTAATTTTGCTAATTCTGCAGAATGACACCGAGCTGACTCTTCTCTCTTTGCCGCATGTGGTGACAGAGAATCTTTTGATCTAAATTTAGTTGCACCATCTTGCCCTTCAACCACACCATCAATTCCAGGAGCAGTTGGACTTGATCATGCCAATCAGCAGCACCTCCTCACTTTGCCAAATGAGAGAGAAGGTCTGCTTGGCACTTTCTAAAAAAGCAGCAGAGTTAGAAGAGGATGAGTCTTCTTTTCCTGGGTGAGTCTTGGGCGTTTGCCCTGGCCATCTGGGGCTGTGAAGAATGAGGAGGAAGCAGCCCAGGACTGCGTGCGAAAACAGAAATCTGTGCTTTTCCCTGTGAAGAACAGCCCTGCTGTTAGCCTAAATTTACTATGGCCAAATTGCACCATGCTTTCCCAAATGACATTTGAAACATATATTTCCCCATTTTTCACTTGTATGGGAACAGTGTGGGGTGGCACAGTTCTTACTTCACAGCCAATCTCACTCGCTGCATACAAAACACAATCTTTTGGGCTTTCAGAGAATGCTGACTAACTGACTTTTAAGAAGTTAAAAGCATAAATTATGCCTGGAGAAAGAGTATCAAAGTTCACACTTGGGTGAATCTCATGAAACATGTCAAGAGTCGGAGGTAACATTTCACCACAAATCAAAAGAAAAATACAAAATGACATTTCACTTTAAGGAAATGAAACCTATTTTAGGACCATTATATCTGTTTGCATTGTGACCTTGCTTTCATGACAATTAAACACATATTAAGAAGTAGAAGATAATAAATAATAATAATAATAAAAAACTACTACTACTATGATTAATCACATTCTATACAATAAATTATTCAAATACGTTCAAAATATATGTGATAGTATCTGTTGTACCAACAGATTTAATTTATGCAAAATTCAAAACACTGCATTGAACTACATTATTCTTCTCTACAAGGAGCCATTCACAAAGGACACATTCTTGCATTCAATAAGCAAAATGAAACAGAACGGCGGCATCTCCGGAGACATTTTTAAAATCGAACTGGTAATGAGGATTTAGGGGAAAATATGTGTTAATTGTTATGAAAATAATGTCACGATGCAAAAAACATCTTAATGGTATTAAAAATAGGCTTTAGTTTCCTTTATGCACAATCAAATTTCTTTTGATTTTAGGGGGTGGGTGTGACCTGGACTTGTTTTTGTGAGATTTACCCAGTTCTTTCTAGCCTGCTCGGGTAAGTCACAACAGATGCGATGTCTCCAGTCAATGTGCTAAATGCAGCAGTGGAAAAGCAAAGGCTTGATCACTTCACTGCATCTTTTAAGCCCCATCTAATATGATCAGGGTGCAGGCTGCTCATATTGTCATGCATGGCTTTCTGGCAAGCTCCCACAGAGAAGACGAATACTTAATCCGAACCACTCTCTCTCTCTCTCTCTCTCTCGGTTTCTGTTTCCCTCTATCGCTCTTGTGTCCTCCTAACAAGCTTGTTCCAACATCTGTCTAGATTCATGTCACATCAAAGACTTTTCCACCCTTTCCCCACACTTTTCAAATGCCTCACTCTTGCTCTTTCAACAATAGCATACAAACAGTTTGAGATAATGAAGTCTCCTTGGGCTGGGACAAAAAAAGAGAGAGAGAGTGCAGCTAGGAAGTGATCAAATATGGCCTAAAGCCAAATGCCTTTGTAGATGGTTTTTGAGATCCCATTGATCTGAGGGTGGGCACATTGAAAAAATGAATAATTTATGGTCTCTTTTTGGTGGGTAGGGGTTTTCAGAATCGACAAAGGCCGACAGCAGAATCTCGATGGGAATATGACTGCCTGAACTTAGATACGCCTCATATTCTAGAGAAATGCTGAGGCGAATTCCTGCTGAGGAATGCACGTTATTCAAAGACAATATATTTATATCAAATATGCAGCATGCAGGACGCTCTCAGGGAGTAATAGATGGGGCCTCACTCTGTTTAGCCATATTTCACTGTGCACTGATAGCACCGTATTGTCACATAAATCAGTGACAGGTGCCTACGGGAACTGTATAGAACCATTCCAGCATCCGCCAAATGCAGCTTGATGCACTTTGCAATCCCAGGTGAGAGACTGGGATATTTTCAGCTCTGTTCTTACAGGTACAGTAAGGAACGTGTTCTGCACAGCGTCTGCAGTACTGGAGCACAGCCAGTAAGTATGTGCAACTGACGGTATGAGTCAGGATGACTCAGAATTTGGCTGCAGTTGGGGAGATAAATATTCAAGGGCAAGTTAGACTTTGCACTTGAAATATTCAAACTAATTGTTTTACAGAGTGACAAATATCCTTTTAACCCCTTACCTGTCACCCCCCATTTTCAGCATGGAGACACAGATTACATACCCAAAATAAAAAGGTTGCTTCTCATGAGTCTTTCTGACTAGATACATAATCAACATATATTCACAAAGCGGACACTTCAAAGTTTACTGTTCAAAAATCAGAATTACTCAGACTGTTATGATAATATATATTGATGTAGGATATGATTTTAGAAACATAATGAAGCTAAAGCCATAAGTCTACTAATGCTTCATTTGAAAATTCATAATATATGCATGAGGTTAAATGGTGTCAGCCTGTCAGGAGACTAAAAATGTCAAACAAAAAAAAAAAAAAAAAAAAAAAAAAAAAAAAAAAGAAAAGAAAAAAAAGACAGATAAATCTGGCTACAAGCAATGTTCTCATTTGATTACTTTATACATTCAGCAGCTTTGGTTGAACATCACATGCATTAAGTTTGAAGTATCCAACCACCTGGTCTAAGATGTTCACCTGCTGTCTTCTGCACATAGGGTATGGCTGAATGTTTCTTATGTGTTTATATACACTCTCATAAAAAGAAATGTGCAAGAAAAACACATTAGTATGGGTATATCACAATATATGCACAGAAAGGTGCATATTAGTAACATTTAGATATTTACATTCACTTTTTAGGATTAGATAAGGTAGAAAGGTGTAGCTTTGAAGGTATTTACACTTTTTTTTGTCCTGACAGTGTAAGATGACAATAAACATAGAAGTGTGTTCATTCATTCATTCATTCAAAAAAAGAATGACATGATGGACGTTTCTTGGTTCTCTAATGTCTATTGCTGTTTGTCAGACTCAGGATGTCTACAGTTTAATTCTTGGAAAAAACCATCCATTAGCATACCCATTATCTAAGCGGCTCTGCCTTGTAGATAGTTGCTACCTTTGCTCAGAGTTTCTGAACCAATCACCTGAGCTGTGATGTGAAAGGCAGTAAACAGACAAAAAAAAAAAAAAAAAAAAAAATCTATTTCAAGCGCTAGAGAGCCCTCCAAAAAATCTGTCACTGGTAAAATGTAAAATACAGTTCTTGCAATGTATTTGTTGCTAAAAAAAATAAATAAAAAAATTATCAGAATACATGGCTATGGCTGACTGGAAAATTAGTTTGGAGGACAAGAAGCTGATATATTATTAATATTTAGCAGACTGCAAATAAACACGCACGTTCTCTTTCTGTAAGAGTTCGATAAGAGCTTCTTTCTTCCTCAGCTCCCTTCTGGATGCATATACCAGTGGATGACCACAGCTTTGTGAGCTGGACAGAACTGCGGCATCCCCAGGAAGTCTCTCCCTGCCATATTCCCCCACATCCTCTTCCGTCCGACCCCCACCAGCTAGTATTCTATCCTCAGCTAGACCCAGGGGCCCGGGGATCCTCAGTAATGCAGCCTCATTGATTTATAATTCTGTGCTGTGCTGGCATACAAGGGTAGAAATTACACGTTGACAATGGGAGCACTGCTTGTTCGAGTCAAGGTAAAGGTCATCATTTAGATGCTGTGACTTTGTTCCCATGCCTCTCGAATGGCGTATTAACATCCATAGCGCATGCAATCCAGCAAGTTAAAACACAGCAAGGATGCTCCATCATGAAAAAGCCAGTGCACTTTGAAAATGCAATACACTGCTGCATCCCACTGATGTCTGCGGTTTGTATGTTCCGTATGGACTAATGTGGGTTTGCCAGCTGCCAATTTTGATCCATTCATCCGAAACATTTTTGATCTGATGCACCTCTTGGTATGAATGACAAACTCAAATCCAAGGTTGGCAAATATTAACATAAGTGTTTCTGAAGGAAGTGCTTGAGCTGGAATGGAGTGACATCTTCACTACCTCCCTCAGGAAAGCTTTCTCTCTGCAACAAGCCATTTTTTAAATTAGCACACACACTCTTGTCCCTAGTTAAACAGCTCTCAGTAGAGCGTGCCATCTGAAGTGCCTACGTGAACTCTGCGCTGTGCATAACTGAATAGATAAGGGAGAGACTTGTTGATTGAAAGGATTCAATTGAACTTAAGTTTTAAAAGATAGACACTTATCTTACGAGGTAGCAAACACACAATATATACACTATACACACACAATATGAATATATACACTCTAGTTCTTTACTGTATTAGCACCAATAAACTGTCTTTGTAAGACTTACTATCCCCAGACGAGTCAATTAGTCTATGCCATGTCTCAGCTTAAATTTTTAACTGTATGGATGGGCCTTGCGCCCTAATAGAACACATGCAGCAGTTTTCTAGCCTCTGAAGAACAAGCCAGTCAATAACCTAAATAAAACACTCACCGACAGCAGTGAAGGCGGAGGTGAAGAGAGAGAGAGAGCGGTCATCAAGCTACTCCAGAACAGCTGATACAAACAAAACCACTGACCAAGCCCACACCCGATCTGCGCACACAGCGCCACAAAAAGCTTGGTTGATTTCTGCAGAACTGAAACGCACTCCATTCATAAAGTTGTATGTATCTTTGCCCCTTGCGTGTTTATGAAATGTAATTAAACATGTTTTTAGTTACTAATAAGAATCGTAATACTCCCTGCTAATTCAACACCGTTCAATGTGTTCAGATACAGAACAAATACAGAAAATGTGACTGGAAATATCATTGTCCTGCACATAGTATATATATATATATATATATATATATATATATATATATATATATATATATATATATATATATATAATTTATATATAAGCAATTGTCTTTTTATATAGCAGTACTTTTAGGTTGCAAAATAATCAGCAAACAGACAAGACTGAATGTGCGCTTGGTTTAAACAGAAATTGTGTCAACCAAAAATAAAAAATATATATATTTTAAATTTGAAATTGTAAAAAATAAAAAATTACATAGAGCAGATAGGTCTTATTCATTCTATATTTCATTAAATCCATTTTTTTTACTACAAACATTATGGAAAATAAAGCTACTCTCTCTCTCTCTCTCTCTCTCTCTCTCTCTCTCTCTCTCTCTCTCTCTCTCCTCTCTCTCTATATCCTCTATATATATATATATATATATATATTCAAATAATTTTAAAAATAAGGTATTAAAATATAATTTCAGTCCACAAGCTATTTGTTTTACAATTAATTTCTATTTTATAAAAAGGTATTCGGTTTGGCAATTTCACAAGCCTATGGTACTTTGCTTTCAGCTCAATAGGAGAATGACCGTGTCAAGGTCCCGATTGCCATCATTTGTTTCAAATGATTAGTGTCAATGATTACTTTCCTATTAATGAAATGCATCTGCTATCGCAAACAACATCATTATGGATCGGTTAATTGGATGAGTTTAGGCATATTAGCCAATATTACATCTAAGCATGGAGGGGAGCTGCTTTATGGTCCATTTTTAGCTAATTGCATTTTGGGCCCTTGTTACAAGCATCATGAATGTGCATCTGTCATAAGAATCTCTATCTCACTGAATCAATGTATGATAGAAATGTAATTATCAAGTCAGTGAAGGTGTAGACAGCCGTGTCTGTTTGCATCCTCGCCTACCATCCAACATAGAATTAAGAAAATATGTTCTGATTATCTGCACTATACCTGCATTTTTTTCTTGTTCTCTTCCTAATAACATTAGTATCACCTAACACAGTACAGAAACTCTGAAACATTGCTTCAGAATTATACCAAAGGGAAAGGATCTTAGGTGAAGGTCAGATGAAAAGCCTCTCTTCATAGCAGAACCTGAGGCAGACTGACCTCCTTCTTACATTCTCTCCCCTTCTCTCCTCACTTACAGCTAAAATACAGTCTTATTCTTCCGTTCTTCTCCCTCACATCACCCATATGACCCTGGCTAATGCTTGATGTCAACCCAGACTCAAAAACTCAGCACCACTTTAGCTTGAGGTGGCCCGTGTCCACCAGCTCCATGGAAGGTTGACTGCAAAGGCGACATGGGTGTCAGGGTCACTGTCAGCCACTATCGGTCCTAATCCATCCCTCCAGAGCCAGTGGCGTCCATTCATTCCCCTGAGCACCTGCTGACATTGCCCTCTACCCTTCACTACACTCTTCTCAGGCTGTGTAACAACCATCAAGCCCTGTAATACCACACCATCCGTTCCCCCAAGCACATCACAGGGCTGGGGCTGAAACAGGATGGAAGACGTCCTCTTAAGTTAGCATTGCTACGGGCTACATGTTTCAGTTTGGAACAGACCCTGGAAGACTTGGCAGACTCTGTCTGTGTCATTTAATTGAGACTCTTTGACTTCTTAAGGTCTTCATTATACAGCATGAGGCAATACAGGTCTAACACTGAGAAATGTGGAAAAGAAAGAGAAGTGAAGTGCACAGTTTATCCATGAGAGATTTCTCATTAAGAAACAAATACATCACAGTGCATCTGTGTGATTTAAAATGGCAGTTCTTAATGTTTTTGCTGCAGGCCAAATTTTAGCTTAGACATCAAGAGGAGACCCAACACCATAGCAAAACTGTTTAATGTGGAGAAGTAACAGCCTTAAAACAAAATATTACAATGTATTAAATGGGTCATAAAATGGAAAATCAAAACATACGCAATGTTTCAAAGGCTACTCCCCCATGCTCACTCCCCAGTTTAAAATATGAGTTTGTTTTCCACCCTTCTGAAACACCAGAATGTGAAATCAAAACATTCTAACTGGATGTAGACAAATTGCACCTCCAAAAACTATGCATACACATTCAAAAGAGAAAATTATAAAAAATGCATTTGTGAATACGGTTCAAGAACTTAAGCAATAGGCAGCGCCCCTGAAATGAAGCGTTTGTGACAGAATTAATATGTATGTAATATGCATGTCTAATTAATACATTAAATTAAGATTTAGATATATTTTTTTCTATTTCCAATATTTTCTGTCTCCATTTCTGTGGCAATCATATATAAATTTTCTATGACCTGCCACCCACTAGTTCAGAACCTCTAATGTTAAAGGCACTGAAATGAACAGATTTAATTAAGCTCCACCACTGTTTAACCAGTATGTCACGAAAATCGTGATTAAGAAGATCATCTAATGTTATTTTTAAATGCTTTGTTTGCAAAATCTGGCAGAACTTTACTAATGTCCCGTGCATAGTGCCAGCATTATTTTCCACCAGACTTCAGAGACCCTTGAGGATACCATCTGTCTGCATATACCATCCAGATGTGTTATATGAATACATTGATAAATATGTTTATGTTGACAGAAAACAGAGGGCTGTAAGTGCAATGATCAAAAGAGAAGCAGCAATGCCAGATCCCTGCTAAAAAATAGTCTACGTGCAATACATCTCTCCGGTCATTCAGTGGTCTACACTTGCCTTAGGGATCAAATCAACAAGCAACTGAAATATGGCAGATGGGGCCAGTGCCCAATTTAGAGCTTTTTTTTCTGTTATTTAGACTGGAGGCAATGAGGAGGCATGACTCTTTTTGTGGTGGCCATGCCAACATAACATCACCCTGATGTGCACTAATGATCTGAAGCCCTGTGACAGAGTCATCCAAGCTCACTTGTGATAAGGTAAGAGTCACTCCACTAAAGGTCACAGTCTCCAAAATATGGAAAACAAATGTTGTCAGAACAATGAGCATTGATATTTTTTTTTTCTTCATTTCTTAATGGACTCGCTGTAAATATAGTGACAGTCAAAGGCTGAATCATTTCTTTCAGGTAGCAAGAGCTCTTGTACTAATGTATATCAGAGTGTGTTAAAAATGTAAACGATCGTATGACCAATAAATTTCTCCTATTAAATTCGGATAAGAAAAACAGTACACAGAATCTCTTGGATTACAATTTGCAACTAGCCGGATGTACTGTCACTTCCTATACAGTCAAAAATCTGGGTGTTATATTAGACAGCAACTTGTCCTTTGAAAATCATATTTCCCATGTTACAAAAACAGCATTCTTCAAAGTTATGAAACATGTTACATGTTTCTGATGCAGAAAAGACAGTTCATGCATTCATGACCTCTAGACTGGACTATTGTAATGCACTGCTAGGTGGTTGTCCTGCATCTTCAATAAACAAGCTATAGTAGTCCAAAATGCAGCGGGCTAGAGTCCTTACCAGGTCAAGAAAATACGATCATATTGCCCCAATTTTACAGTCTCTGCACTGCGTGGCTACCTATAAAGTTCCGTATCAGTTACAAAAATTATTACTCATCTATAAGGACCTTAATGGGTTAGCTCCTGCGTACCTAACTAGTCTTCTACCACACTACAATCCATCACGCTATCTAAGGTCACAAAACTCTGGACTTTTGGTATTACCTAAATTCGGCTCCCAAACTCATGCGGGTTCAGACACAATCTCTCTGTTTAAATCTAGATTAAAGACACATCTCTTTGGCCAAGCATTCAAATAATGCATCTCATAATCTTGTACTGCAGTTATATCTGACCAAATGCATATTGTTATTGTTATTCTTAAGCTTGGGCTAAACAAATCAATTTTGCTTGGTTGGAACAACAGCTACGCTAATTATGTCTCTATTTGTTTCTCTATTCTTGGTAACTAGGAATTAAACAAGCTTCAGTCTGGATCCAGCCCTTACAAAGACCTGAGATGACCGAACACCTGAGAAGAGATGAAGCCAACCCTGAAACAACATACACAACTACCAAATGTTGCTAAGTTTAATTGCAGCATATAATAATTGTTGTTAATAGTGTTCATCGTCTGTTTTTATTATTTGATTAATTGATTTTTGCAAACATTTCTGCCATATCACTATACAAACAAACTTGAATTGAACTGAATTAAATTGAGTTCAGTAAATAAACACTGAATTCTAAAAATTTGCTTTGCAACAATTTGTATCATGAAAAGCGCTATACAAATAAACTTGAATTGAATTGTACTACTGAAAGACTGTATATTTAACCTCTTTGGTCTCTCTTTGACATAAATCACATGTTTCTGTTGCCCCATCCTGTGGAAACTAAGCTTTTTTTATAAACTGCATGGCAAAGGCAATACATCAGTTTCAAGTACAAAGTAATGAACTTCAGCCCAAAACAACACATAGAAAATGCAAAAACAAATGCTTTAGCTATATGAACTCTACCATACGCTTTTGCATTCTGAAATATATCAGAATGCTATTCGTAATATTTACATTCACAATTATGCCGATGCTTTCATCCTAAACTGTTAAGGTATCATTTCATTCATTCCCTGGTAATTGAACCTATGACCTTGGAGTTGTTAATGCCATGCTCTACTGTTTTGTGCTACAGGAATGAACCTAACAACACACATCTATTTTCATTTGTTGCCACAAGGGCCGCTTTAGTGGAGTGCAAAAACAAAATGCCTCTAGCTACGCAAACTCTACCATACACTTTTGCATTCTGAAATATATCAGAATACAATTCATAACATTTACATTCACAATTATGCCAATGCTTTTATCCTAAACTGTTAAGGTATCATTTTATCCATTGCCTGGGAATTGAACCCATGACCTTGGAGTTGTCAATGCCATGCTCTACTGTTTTGTGCTACAGGAATGAATGTAACAACACAAACATCCATTTTCAGTGTTGCCACAAGGGCTGCTTTAGTGGTGTCTCTTTCTTACTCTAGATTACGGTGGCCAAGAAGTGCAAAACAGATTACAATTATGAAAACAAATTACAAACACAAATGCAATTCTAAAAAACAAAATAACAATTCAGAAAACACAACAACAATTCAGAAACCATTATAACAAATCAGAAATCACAATGACAAATTCAAAAACAAAATAACAAGTCATAAAACACAATGACAAATCCAAAAACAAAACAACATTTCAGAAAACACAACGACAAATCGGACAAACCGGAAGAGGTAGGTAGAGTTTGAGACTAGTGATGTGTCGTTCGTGAACGAATCGTTCTTTTTGAACGAATCTTTTAGGTGAACGAATCATTCTCGTTCACGTAATCCACTGGCTCATATTTCTCGTTCACTGAAATTCCTCCCTCCACAGTACCACGGCGCTATTAGCAGCGCATGCGCAGCTCGGTGAACCAGGTAGCTCTGTTTCATCCTGTCAAAGTATTACTCAACCTCGAGCCAATAGCCTTCGAGTATGAGATGTGATGGAGCATGTGATTTGTTGAATGTAGTGAACGAATACACCCTTCACTGAACGAGTTTCATATGAGTCTGAACGAGATCGAGAGATCTTGTATAAAACATACAGAATGTCTAGTTACACGTTGTACAAATTACCTGACTTATTGGCATTTTGGCATTAATATTTTGTCAGCTCCTGTGGTGCAGATGGATAAGTGTTAGTCCTTGGCTTTTTGATGGGTTCGAGCCCACCTTTTGCCAAACTTTTTTTTTTTCTTCTCTCCCTTTTTAAATCTCGTATCACACGTAAAGGCATTTATTTTCAAATAAAAATTAAGGAAATAATCGAAAAGGTGAAAATAAAGTATAGGGTAGGGAGTGCTTTATTGTACCAATAAGGTGGCATCCATTTAATAATTTGAATTAAAATTAAAATTTACACTCAGGTTACTAGGTTATTATTGCATACTGTTCTACTGTCAAGTAGTTTACATAGCAGAGAATCCTGCTATTTTGACATAGTGTAAATAGGTATTTGCACTTAGTGTAAATATCATATTGCTAAAAATACTGCTTTTTTCACTTAGTGTAAATAGAATACATTGCTAACAAGATATTTGAAAAGGGAGAAAAAAATTTCGGCAAAAGGTGGGATCGAACCTGGGTCGATCGCATCAAAAAAGCGAAAGGGTTTATTCCAGTGCTTCCCAAACCTGTTCTGGAGGACCCCCTGCCCTGCACATTTTTTAAGTCTCCCTAATCAGACACACCCAGTTTAGTTCTTGCAGTCTCTACTAATGAGCTGATGAGTGGAGTCAGGTGTGATAGATAAGGGAGACATACAAAAGTTGCAGGGCAGGGGGGCCTCCAGGACAGGTTTGGGAACCACGCGCAATTTATACAATACATTTAAACCCGAGCTACTTTAAGACCATCTCAGAACTTTCTACCACAACTCTGCTGTTTTTTGGCTGGTTATTTCTGTATACTTTGATTGACAGATGTCTCATCCAGTCATTGGTGAGTAATCCCAAACCAATGGCGCTGTCTCAAACTATACCTACCTCTTCCGGTTTGTTTGATTGTGTTTTCTGAAATGTTCCCTCAGGAGACAGTACCGTGGTCCCCGGCCACAGTACTAGATATTATAATTGGAGTATCTTTTGGTTTAATTGGTAAAGGCCAAGCTAACAAGTTTGATTTCTAGGGAATTAATAAAACTGACATGCATTATACTGCAAGTTGCTCTAAATAAAAACATCTGCCAAACTGTATTATAAAAATAAAGTCATATTTATGAACCTTCGCCTGAGTAATAGATACTTTGATCTAACATTTTTCCCCTCCTGAAAATAACACAAGATTGCATGGTACACATGCATAACAAGAATGCACACTCTCAATGTGTTGTCCACCCTTCCAAAATTCGATTAAGCCAGTATAAGATGATGATATGTTTGGATGATTTGGGAACTTGACAGCCAGTCTTACCAGTTAAAACAGCTAATACCAGCTTGGCATGGCTAGAACTCCAGTTACACCAGTTTAACCTCGATAAGACCGGCAAACCACCTTAGGCTGGATTTGCAGTAGCTGTTTTTTTTTTTTTTTTAGCTGCATTTAGTTGCATAAATCAGGTAGTTCTGGTCTCGCAGGAGTGCAACTGAGACATTATGTTTTTAATGGTATTCAGCGTCAAAGCTTGTTTATGAGTGCACTGAAAAGAAATACCTTTTCATTAGTCCATGTAATTCCAGAGCAAAGCGGTACATCTTTGACTTGAAATGATATTTGAAAGAAAATCAATCAAGTACATGATCAAAGCCTGTTTGTGCGTTCAAAGTGCATCACAGTCACATTGCCTCCCACTTTTAGGTTCACAGGACATCTGTTATCCCATGACCCCATCATTTCCACCATCAAACAACACATTTAACATACAAAGTTATCGAGATGGCCATGAGAGCACCTTCAGGCATGGCTGAGCTTCAGCATCACGCAGTGGCAAACTTGCTCAGATGCCATGTGTGTTGATGCATCTGGCTTGACTGGGAACAAGTGATCCTGGGAATGCAGCGAAAGGCTTTTTCTGTGACTACATCTGCCAGTGCATTCTCATTTCCATCCAAGACCCTCGAAGGCCTGTTTCATAACAGCAGGCAGGCAGACTACGCTACTGCTCTTTATGTTTTGAAAAAAAAAATCACATTTAAGGATTAAAAAAAAAAAAATCTTTATGGATTTTTCAATGCAGAGCTCCCTCTTCAAACACAAACCAGCAGACCCAAGGAAAGAACTGATTGAGAGTGTACAAGAAATGCAACTGCAAATCAAGCAGCAGCAGTCTCAAATTCAGAGCT
Organism: Cyprinus carpio; assembly: GCF_018340385.1. Classification (NCBI taxonomy): domain Eukaryota; kingdom Metazoa; phylum Chordata; class Actinopteri; order Cypriniformes; family Cyprinidae; genus Cyprinus; species Cyprinus carpio. The sequence continues at coordinate 15,417,291 of NC_056610.1, forward strand.
CCCTCTTCAAACACAAACCAGCAGACCCAAGGACTGCACGACTCTGCCCAGTTAGTGCTCAATAAAACATCAAAGACTGAACACACAGACATCATCATCACACTCTTGCTTTCTTTCTCCATCCGTCTGCTTTTCTTTTTCTCTCTCAGTCCAATTGAGTTCAGCCATGCATTACTGACAAGACAGATCATTCATCACATTTCCAAAGAAAATCTCTGTCTTTCTCTCCTTCAACATTCACACGGACACATAATGAGAATCGTTCTGTCACATTCAGATCCTTCCTCGGTAAACTCCTCACATTAACAGACTGCCTAATCGGTTTCTATCTGCAGGCTAAGTCAGGGGCGTACCAGTAACACGAGTGGAGAGAATCATCACTATGGACAGGATAACAGAGGGGCCAGTTTCAACAGTTCAGAGTTATTTATTATTCAATTATTTTAAATATTTCAGGGCAGACAGGATGTGCATGCAATCATGAATATTTCAGTCCCTCCTACAAAGGAGGGGGCCACTTGTCCACTACTGTCAGGGGAGTGCTCACACGCTCCTCAAAGGAGCTGTGGGACATTCACGCCCCAAACTGGAATGGCTGTCCTTCAGTCTGGAAATAAATAAATAATAATAATAATAAAAAATCTGTCCCCTCTCCATCTGGCCTCAGATGCGTGAAGCAGCAGCACAGATATGAGGCTGTCACACCTACTTCATCATGCCTTCAATCTCTGTTTGCATTTTCACACCCCTCCTTTCTCAAACCAAGCCACAAGCTTCATGTGTAGGTGCTGTGGCTGAACTTATGGGAGAAGTGACAGCAAAAGTAATTACGTCGGGTGCAAGGAAAAGAAAAAAACTGACAACAATCGGTCAGCCGTCAACTCTGAAAGTTGCGAGAGCATCTTAAGGTGTAGTTTAAATATTTCCCCTCAAAATGACATATAGCTGCTTTTAACCCCCTTCTCCCAATTCCTCACATCAATTCCCGACAAATGGGGGATCCTGTCAAAATGAGAAACGTCTCGCACTGTAATTATCCCCTTTGTTGCCCAACATCCCAGTAATAATCCACTAAGGTGCGAAGGAATAAATCACGGTTTTAATGCAATCCATTCCAGGAGCCTTCAACTTTAATTAAACAGAACAATTTATGTAAATAGTTTACAAAAACAACTGTGACTTATACCCCCCCACCCTTTCCTTTTCAGCAGTCGTTGCGGTAGACTGATCAGCTCTGTCAAACCTGAATTGCACTTGGTCGCACATGCAAGACATCGGACTTGACTAACATCTTACCTTAAAATGCTATTTGTGATCCTATACTCCACAGGCTGGCTGAAGAAAAGCAATGCACGACCCAAATCTCAAAGACCCAAAACAACAAACACAAGAGCCTGAGATGAAAATCTATTTTCAACTCTATTTGTCCTTGCTTCAGATTTCCCTTGATTACTCCCTGCTTTTATAATCCCGTTCTTTTCCTTCTCCATTATTATTTTTTCTCCCCTTGAATGTCTTCTGTTTTCAGTGCCGGGGCTGAGGGATGCTGCCTGTCTCTGTGAGACTGAGAAAGGAAAGAGAGAGAGAAAGAGAGAGAGAGAAAAGGAGGCAGCTCTCCTCCTCGTGCGCAAGGTCCTCCCGTCAGTGGCTGAAGGCAGCAGCTGCGCTCCAAACCTTGAAGAATCCCGGCGTGCACTACTCCGCTTAGCTCATCCTACACAAGAGCTCACATCCCGGAGAACTTTCAGACTTGCACGCACAATCCACACCCCACATCAAGGCTGGAAAGGAGCACAAACCTTTAGTGTTTAATCCGTGTGTCAGTATTTTTTTTTTTTTCTGGATCGTGGATTTTATTGTCTCTTCTCCCACCCGGCACAATGTCTACATGCTCGGAGTATTGAACATTGTGATCGCTCTCTTTCTCTCTCTCTCTCTCTCTCTCTTACACGCTTGCACATATGCACAAACAGGCTTGCCCTCCCTCTCCCAGTTCTTTCCACCCCCTCCATCCATCCATCTCTCCCTCCTTCTTTCTCACTCTGTCGCTGCTTAAGAGTCTGACAATTACTGCATTTGTGTTCGGAGTTATGTCAAAGATAAAGGATTGCTTCCTACTTTCCTTAAGCAGGAATAACACGCGGTTCCATATGTGAAGGAGAACGTGCAAATAACGTAAAAAAATAAATGAATGATAATGAAGGGAAAGCATGCTCTTCACAGCTGTTCCTGTCTCCTGAGCAAGCACACCATCCACCGTTCCAAGGAGAAAACTGTACCGGTACCGGCGGAAGGGTCACCATTCAGCGTTGGCTAACTGTCAAGATTGATTGAGGAGGTAGATGAAAATAGAAGCAGATGAAGCAAGCAGATCAGAGCGCTACCAGGAAGCAAGGACAATACGCATTGAACAGAAACCGTGGAATCATATAATTAGCGGCATAAACAAAATTGCCAATTCCCTTATCGCCTCGACACACATATGCAGGGAGAAAAGCCTCCAGGGGGTTAGTGAATGAGAGGCAGTGGCAGAACTAATAAAAAACAAAAAGAGGATTGGCCCGAACAATGGTATGAAGCAGAAGAGTCTTGCTGTATCTGGGCCTAACTGGGACACACACAAATAAACAGACATGACATATTTGGCCTACTAAGTTGTTTGGAACTACTTTTAATGAACGATTCTGCAGACACTGACATTTTGAGGAGTGGGTAGCTTATATTTCTGATTAGCTGCATGGTTTTACTAGTGTTTACATTAAAGATGATTGATTGATTGATTTCCCAGGAAAGTGTATACACTGACTCTCCCCATCAAAACACTGTTGTTCATTTCAGTATTCCAAACAGCCTAATAAAGCAAAATATATGCTTTGTATTTGTTTTTTGTTTTTGTTTTTTTGGGGGGTGGGGTGGGGTATCTATTTCATCAACCAATGGCAGGGGGAAGTGATCGGGAAACATGTCTCAGAACAGTCATTGTTTTGACAGAAATTATATACTTCAGATTTAAGCATATATGTATAATAAAAAAGTTTATTAACTTGTTAACATTAGATATAATTAGCATTTATTAAAACTGGGATACTGTTAAGTTTAACTGTACACTATTCAGCAAAGACATTTAGAATGCAACAAAATATATCCATTTCAAATAAATGCTCTTCTTTTGAGCTTTACATTCAAAGAATTTTGACTAATAAAAAAATTTTGTGTGCTCCAAATCAACATATTTCTGAAGGATCATATGACACTGAATATTGGAATATGGCTGCTGAACATTTGTTGAAACTACAGTTTTGCCATCATAAGAATAAATTACATTCAAATATATTTATATTGTAATAAAATCAATCAAATGTATTTACATTGTGATAATTCTCCATATTGGATTTTTTATATTTATTTATTTATTATTTAATGTATATAAAAGTGAAAAATAACATATTTATTAATTTACATTGTCCTACACTATTTAAAAGGTTTTGCTGTAGAAAATTGCTCCCTACTGTTAGTTCTATTATTATATTATATTATATTATATTATATTATATTATATTATATTATATTATATTATAATTTTTTTCACTAATCCTTGAATCTGTCACCCAATGATGCAACTCTGTCTAGAAACCAGCACTAGCACTTTTAAGAAACCTTTTTACCATAAATCTAGGTTATCATGCAACTTTAATCAACCGGCACCTTTCAAAACTAGAAAAGTGGAGCAGTTTGCATAAGAGAAGACCACATGAACAGTACTAAGGTGTAGAAACTCATTCATATATTCCGATATATTAAATATTGAAAGACAGTAAATTTTACCAATGCCAATTTGCTCATTTTCTGGCATAGAAGGACATATTAAATTGTGACTCCATTTGTTGTGCTTTTGCAGAAACAAATATATTTGCAGATGAAAAAACAAACAAACAAACAAACAATATGAACTTTCATATAATATGATGGAATATGTTTAGATGCTTAATTAGAAGTGATGTTTGTGTACTTCTGTCTACTTATATGAACACAATTAAAGTAAATTAAAGATAGTAAGAGCGAGAGAAAATACACTAGCATGTCGCTGTATTTCTAAAGATGAACAAGGGTGATTTTATTTTTATTTTTTTTAAAGATTTCAATATAGTGTGTTGATTTGTATTGAAAATCTTTATGTCCTATGAAAAAAATAAAAAATAAAAAAATAAAAAATAAAAAAATAATGCATATAATCACCAAAGCCTCCAAGTTCACTCAATCTGGCACCAGACATTACTAACTCAACAGAAATCCATCCATCCCCACAATGACACAGAACAAAGATTTAACAACTGCCATTGCCAGATGAATAATTATGGTTTAGATGTTTTATTCATCTTTTGTGTCAGTTAGTCATGATGTTATACATCAAGGCCATAACAACAGATACAACTGACTGTAACCATTCTAATGTATTCTAAATAAACCAATGCAATGCTGACATTATACAGTCTAACAGACAGTGTTTAAGAATGAGACACAATATGTTCTTATTCTCAATCGTTAAAAGAGAGTCTGTCACCGTGGACATACTCTGTTCAGCATGAAGTCAAAATGGGAATAACATTTAATGTGGTGTAACATGGTTACATTACAGTTACAGCATGAACTGATAATGAACTGCTAAACACAATAAAATCAACAGGAGTTCAGTTCATCTCTAACAGAAGAATCGTAAAGGCCTGATTTCCCCCCCCTCCTGTGGTGTTGATAATGGAGGAGAAGACACATTTGGCCTGATCCACATCTTAAGAGTTGTTTTAGCCTTCCAATCAAATGTTTTAGAGGGAGAAAAACATTCAAACAAGGGCAAGCAAATAGTGTTTAATATTTCTATTGAAAGCTGAATAGAAGAGAAAACCTCAACTGTGCATCCATTCGCAAATATGGTGGCCAGCAGCAAGATGCAGAACAGCTAATAAATTACTTTACATAAAAAAACAAAAAAACAAAGCACTCTGCCAAAAAGCAGCGACTCCTCCTTTTGAAAAGTTATTAACTGAACACTAAAGGAATACGTAGCTCACAAAAAGAATATATACACTACCATTCAAAGGATAATATATATATATATACTTTCAGTGACTTAAATCTTCATATATAAGCCAAATTTTTTATATCAAAATAAACTTGCTCTGGCATAGCTGTGCTTAAGATTAGCACTCAGGCCTTTCATCCAGTCACATGGCACTATAGGTGCTGGGTCCCTACCTTGTTCCACACATAGTTTAATAGAAGCGAGTGAGGTGAGGAGAGTAGAAAGTGTAACTCATACTGTGTGTTCTGTGTACGCAGTGCAACCTGCAGATAAGCAAGGCTAAGCCTTCTGGCGGATACCATGGCATGACCAGTACAGAATCTTATTTTCCAGGTGCACCTATTCACCAAGGATCTAGTCACGCTGTTCAGTGTAGTATGCAGAGTTACCTGTGGGTCCCTAACCCATCAATCGTCACGTTATGATGCCTGAGCGGACAGGTGTGTCACTGAACATAAGGTCAAATAAATGAGTGTAAAAAGTCAAGCTGCTTGCTTAGTCTGCTGAAAAATGACAGGATTTGTCAGAGTCATGGTGCAGTGAGTAGTGCACATGTTGTTGTGATCCTTCTCCAGTCATGCTTCTCTCAACTGTCTCAGACAGGATTTTTCCCTCCAAGTCTCTTCAGAATTTGTTTTAGCTGTATTTGCACCTGGCGTTATCATCCATCTCAAGTGATACATAACAACGCGGTCAGCTGAGAAATACTGCTGTTTAGGGACCATGCATCTAGAATGTGTACTCTGTGACCAAATGGGATCAGATTGCCAACTGATGTGACATGTACTTTTTTTAACGATGTCCTTACTACATCTCTGTGCCTGGGAACATTTCAGTTGCATTGTTGTCTATGCACGGTCAGAAAGCTGTTAATTAAAAAAAAAAAAAAAAAAAAAAAAAAAAAAACATTCTGGCATACATTCTGTTGATGGTAACTTATTTTTGATTCTTTTCTTTTCTTTTTCTTTTCTTCCATTTTTTTCCTGTTGTTTGTTATCTGGTTTGGTTCAGTGTTTTTTTGTGGGTTTTGGTTTGTTGTGCTGTTGTAGGCTGTAAGGAATTTTTGAAATAACTTAAATCATTTGGGAAAGTGATATTGAACTGTGATGTGGTCAAGACATGCAGGAACTACTTTAGCTGTGCATTCCCTGAAAAATAATGGATCAGATTCAAGCATTCAACACCCCAATATTATTTTAGCACCACACATTAGCACTTCTAGCACTTTTGACTAATAATAAGAATGATGTTAAATTAACTATAAATTATTTAATGATTAGTAGTACGTATTAGTAATAGCAGTGAGCAGCAGCATAGATAGCACTTCTACAAATGCAAATATGGTCATTTGCATTTCCAACTACCTTCAAATGCGGTTTGATTTAATGTTTGGCATCATGTTGGCACCTGAATGTCAGCATGTGATTGGATTATCTGAGAATGATGTTAATACCAGGTAGAAACATGGTATTTAAAAAAATAAAATAAAAATCACTACTGATTCCCAATGATGCAAATAAATTACAGCAGTACTGAAATAGGCATTTCTTGCCAGCTCAAAGGTATTTCTAGAACTATGATATGCTTCATGCCAAGTCTCATGAGTGATATTCTGATTCTGTGTGGAAAATGCTGGCCCCTGTATGTCAGTTTAGGCTTGTGGTGCATTATGATTGAGTTTAAGCACTGTATTTAAGTGTTGTTCTGAGGAGAAAAAGATCATTTAAGACATTTAAGTCTGGTTTTAACACAGATGTGTATGAATGCATAATAAATAGGGCAAAGAATACAATTATTAGAAGGCTCTGCTAACCAGTCATATTTGTTCTGAGCACAAAGTTAATCTTTCTACATAGCATTTACATTTCTGTCAGCAATAATCAAATGTAAAGCAATTAAACAAATGATTACAACTTAACAGTTCCCTTCAACTTTCAATCACAATTTTAACCTTAGTTTAAAAAAGGTTAAATATACATTCACCATTCACATTCAACAAAAAATTAAAAAGTCAATTTCTCAGATCCGCTTACTGCTGTTTGCTCTCAATAAAAATGAGTTATCTATTTGATGACCAGAATGAGTAATTTCACTGAAATAATATAACATTGTAATTGAGGTCAACCATAGAGATGTGAAGTGGGTAGAGGGATAAAAAGTGTACCTGAGCTTTCTTTTACAAAGAAACAAACAATAAAAACATGTATCCTTTCATAATGTTTAAATCAACACAAACTGAAAAACACATAATGATGATGAAATGATGATGAATTAACACTAACCCATAACATGCACAAATCTACTGTTTAAAAAAAAAAAAAAAAAAAAAAAAAAATTAAAAAGAGAAGCTTCAAACACTATGAGGTGTTAAAAAAAATCAAGAAAAATCTGTTGCTAGAAACTATACTGTTTAGTTGGTCACTGTTGGTTAGCACTGTATGCAACGTAATGTTTTGATTGGTTGGACAGAGTTTTATCACACTTTCTCTTCATGAATTTACAACTACTGATTAGTCCTTTATATGTCCTTAAGAAAAAATAAAAAAATAAAAAATGATGGACACTTTTGCCTCAAGGTTCTTATAATGACTTCACTCGCCAATTGATCAACAAAGGAACTCATATAGCATGTCTAAGCATATCTAATTAGTATAATATGGCTCATTAGTCCTAATTAAAAGTAGAGTGGTGACAGGCTGTCTAAACAAACTCCCATATAAGACTGTACTGTAAGTTTTCCGTGTTAATTACTAGGTATATTGACCTGGAATAGTGTCATAAAAATGAAGTTCCGTGAAACACTAAAATTAAGCAATTGGGTAATATATGCCCCTTTGATTCATGTTTAAATTCAGCAAATAAATAAATTAACAAATATAAATTAAAAATCAGTTACGTTATACACACCAGGTAAAGCTTTGTAAAAAGAGAAGGCTATTCTAAAAGTACACTAAGATGTTGAAGATTGCTGTTTTAGTTATATGCACAACTGACATTTCCAGTATATGTTAGCAAATGTTATAGTTATTACAATATTACAAAAGTGAGAGTACTGTTTTTCCCGAATATCTCAGCACATTTTCAGTGTCATGTTGACTCATACAATTCAATAAAAAATAAGTTACTATTCTAAATTACATTTTAGATACAATATTGGCAGTATTGTAAATATTTTGCCAGAGAATAGCTCCAATTAAAGCCACAGTGGAACCATTGCAAATCTGAGCAACACACAACAGTGTTTCATTACTGAATGGAATCTGCTTGGGTCCATTTTGAATGAATTGGATGAGTCAATAATTCATGACCACATTTAAAAAGACGTGATTCATTCAGATAGCTGATTCATGTCAGAAATTAAGACTTAAGACTCAGTGATTCATTCATTAAGCTAATAAACTTGTTGTGTTCTACGGGGGCGTTGGAGTATAGTCATTTCAGGAACGAATAAAGATTGGAGTATTGCTGATAAAACTTACAGATTTGCCATCACAGGAAAAAAATACACTGTAATTATATATATATATAGATATATATATAATATAGCATATATTATATATATATATATATATACTATCAGTGTGTTTGACATAAATAATACAGGCATTGGTAAGGCGAAAAAATTATCTGCACAAAATTACACAACAATTGTAATACTTTGGTGTGATGCCATATTTGTAAACCAATTTCAGTGGGGTTATTTATTTTAGATAGTATGCTGCCGTTAGTAAGGCAGTCCTGCATGTGTGGGCAGTACATAGCACAGACAACTCACTAGGTTTTGGAAAAAAGAGCCATAGAAACACTGACGAAGGGACAAGTTTTCGTGTCTATGTATTCTAAAGTGCGCTATCTGAACTGAACACAACAGAGCATCGTCTGTTCCACATCAACCCAAAACCTTGGTAAAAATCATTTCCCATTAAATATTGAATAAATAAAAAAATCCTTCAATTCAGCTATATCGTTTAGGAATAATAATCTAACGACACTTGTATTAGAAGATGCATATAAGAGCTTTTGAATGCTCAGGCCAGAGCCAGAAAGAGAAACCTGTGTGTGGGTATGACAGCCTGCTGACCATATGCTACTGCTGAGCCCACCCATGGAGCAGCCACAGAGGGTCCAGCAACCAGCCCCAGTAACCAGGACTTCCAGCAGGGCATCAATGACATATAACAATGTCAGAACAATATTATGAATTAAATGGCCAGCAAAAATCCATCAGTTTCCTACAGCACACATCCTTCCAGATCTTATAGTCAATCACTGTTCAAGGCACAGTAGACAACATGCACTGCATTAAATGTACAAGATCTGCCAATGAGGTTTACAAAAATTCCTCAGAAGCCAAAGCGCGAGAACAAATGTTTTGTCCAAAACAAAGAACCTCATCCTGACATTAAGGAGAGTAATTTAAAAAGATTTTTCAAAATGATCTCTGCTTTCCAACAAGACAATTTTGCCCGCATGCATACTTCCTTCTCATATATGAAGCCAACAAACATCTGTTTAAATTTGAATGGGATACCTCAGGGGAGTTCAGTTTTACCCATTTACAGTTGAAGTCAAAAGTTTGAATACACCTTGCAGAACCTGCAAAATGTTAATTATTTTACCAAAATAAGAGGGATCATGCAAAATGCATGTTATTGTTTATTTAGTCCTGACCTGAATAATATATTTCACATAAAATATATTTACATATAGTCCAGAAGAGAAATTCTTAATACTGTGTTTGTACTGTACTGTACTGTACTGTACTGTACTGTACTGTGTATTTGAACCCTTTCCAACAATGACTGTATGATTTTGAGAGCTTTCAAGTAAGTGTTTCTACCTTTTATTGTTTTTATACTGGTATGAATATGGACATAAATTGCATGTGGAATAATGAGTTTCTTGATCACTGACTAACGACAGAAGATACATAGAAGTTTTGTTTCCTACAGTGGATTGATTCATATCCACCAAATCCAGTGCTCTTTTTGTTTTCTGTTTTATTAAGTACCCCGTTATGGTGTGAGAAACCTCTGCAAAAGATTCGGTGTGTAAGCGAACTTTCAGAATGAATAAAACTGAATCATGAACAATTTCAGCCTGTTTTGCAAACCCATCTGACCAATTTGATCAAAATTATTAAGCAAAGTTGGCATTATTAGCTTTGTGACGGAAAATACACAGGACTGCTGAAATATTAGGGAAAATGATTCCAAGGTAAGAATATGGTCATCTCTACCATCAAACAAATATTTGTTTATAAAATAATTATAATGATTAATTCACAAACCAAACAAGTGAGTCTGTTTTAGCTCACAGAAACACACATAACAATTCACTCAAACCTACTCACACATTTGCTTAAATTTAATGCACCTCTTTTCTTTAGTTCTTTAGTTCATAAAATGTTTTTTTTCTGGATAAAACTGTCTGCCAAACCATTTCATATCCATTTAAGTGAACCTATTTCTTTTTATATACAACAAGCAAACATAATTTTCATATGTTTGAGGAAGGTATTATGAATAGGTAGGACATTGAACTAAGCTAATGACATATCATGTGTTCATGATATGTGCACATGAAATGTTGCGTGGATGACTGTTATGGATACAAATCTGCATTTATCGAGCACAAAGGACATCTCCAATCTTAGAGTCCCACAGCAGAATGGGCTTAGGTAAGATAACTTGTGCACATCACCCATAATATTATAATAACTCAACTGATTAGCCCCTCAGTGTATCAGCCATAATAAGATCCTGGATGTTTACGGGCTAGACCTCCACACCATTCATTCCCACATCTACACATACTGAGTGACAACTCACTACGCAATAGTCATGACTCTTTCCACCCACCTTCAGGAAACAAAAGGTCAGGATGACACACAAGGGACAAATACATGAGTGTATGTGACAGGAAGTCAAAGAAAAGAGACTTGATTTATTCAGGCAAATGTCAGACAACTTGATCATAGAGTGTGAAAGCGCAGCTTTACACTACGAAGTGTCAGAGGCGGATCTTGTTGGATCTGACAGCGCCTGACAGTCGATTCATTTTCTATTGAAAACACAAAGTATTATGATATTGCTCAAGTCAATTTCACGCTTTATTCCGTCAGTGTGTTTTCAAAAGGAACTTTGTAATGTTCTTACAGTCAAATAGCTTTAGACGGTCCCACAATGCCAAATCACAATATATCTGTTCTGAATATTAATTTAATTTCCAGCAGAGATTAGTTTCTAGAGTGTAGACGTTTTAGTTTATCATGAAGGATGTCTTTTGTCTTTTTTTTTTTTCCTCACTGAAGGAAAACGGAGGCTGGGAATATAATTTCAGTGGTTTAGCAACCTGTGACCTACATTAATTCATCAATTTATTGTAGTTTTTAAACTTTAGGAGTAATGATCTGGCCATTTCTTTCTTGGTGTGCTGGTGCTAATGGAACAGATATTACTCCAATAAATCTCCTGTCACATTCACAGAGCTCTTGGCATTCATGGAGTGCTATAGGATGCTCTCTCTCCACATACACACACACACACCTGACCAAATCTGACCATTTTCAAAGGTCAACAAAATTAAGTCATCATCTGTATCATGTTGACCTTTTATTGAACCAAAATGACAACCATTAACTGGAGAAAATATCTTAAAGGTTACCTGTAGTGAAAGAACACGTTCAACTGACACTTGCAATAAACCTACTACAGTGAAATGACCAGACTGAGGTACTTACACACTACGGATACATGAAGCCTTAATCTTCAAATCAATATAATGTGAATTCCAGCCACCCACCCACTTCACGCTCCTCCTCCTAACAGCTCACAGGGCTGACTACGACTAGCGCTGTAATATTTATCACATTCCATGCACATGTCCCTTTCAGGGCCTAAAATAATTTGTGCTGGCACATTCAACTGGACTAATGTATCAAGGCAATGACACAAAAGACTTAAAATGGGACAGAGGCCCAAATCGTAATGAATCACAGTTCTGATAAAGGCCTCAAGGGTGACTGGGGCGAATTCATAAAACAGTTGCACTACTTTACGTGTGAGTTTTGCAGTACAAAAACATGCGTTTTATTCACCAGGTGCTAAAAGCCTATATGGACTATTTTCTCAGTCATCAGTTGGGCAGACTTCTACAGTGATGAACGGAAACTAGAACAAATATAATTTTTTAACTCCCATTTGCTCTAATAGCAAAAACTAATAATAATAATAATAATAATAATAATAATAACACACTAATAAGTAACAATAATAAAAACACTGTGTTTCTATGACTTTCCAAGAGAGGAAAAATATTGAGATATTGATTAAAGTGGTCAGAGGAGTAAAAGATTTCACATTTGTCGTCGCTACCTCATCCGTTGTATTATAAACACTCATGCAACAGTGTTAAAGTGATAGTTCACCCAAAAATGAAAATTCTGTCATCATTTACTCACCATTAAGTTGTTCCAAACTTGTATGAGTTTCTTTCTTCAGCTGAATACAAAAGAAGGTTTTGAAGAATGAAACCAAACAGTCGCTGGTAAACATTAACTATGGAAGTCAATGGCAATATATGAAGAGTTTATTTGCAAAAACAGAAAACTCTGTTTTTTTTGTAATTTATTTATTTATTTATTTATTGTATTTTTATTATTGTTATCATGTTTTATTGTTAGTTAGCTGTATTCTTTAATAATTTTTTACCTAATCAAAATAACCCAACTGCAGTTTGATTGAGATTAATTGGAATGCCCATTGAAAAAACATGATTTTTGAAAATTATTAAAAAAAGGAGTTATGTGTTTTTGCAAATGAACTCTTCATATAATTAATAAATAATCCTAGTTAATACATAATTTAAAAAAAAGAACAGTGTACGCTTTGTAAAATATGCTTTGTCATATAATTATATGTTTAAGTTCTGAGTAATATTAATTAACTACATGTACAGTACTTACTATTGTCAGAACTATGGACTTATCTGTGTGTTTTTGCCCCTGTGATCCAGTTTCTGTCTCCCATTGATTGTTGATTTGATCCCAGGTGTGTCTCCTTAGTTCCCTCGTTATCCTGAGTTTAAAAGACCCAGTCTATTGAGTTCATCTTTGTTGGGTCTACTCGTTGTCTACGTGTGTGTTCCAAGCTCTTTGTGTGGATTATTCTCCTGTGATTCCTGGATTAAAGACTGTAAATGTTTCCTTGTTTCCCTCGTGCTCCTTACTACAGCGTAGTGTGACAACTATATGGTTAAGGTTAGGATTAGGGTTTAGCTTATGGTTACTTGCATGTAAATATGCATAATTAATTGTTATTATAATAGTAAGTACATGTAACGTATAGCAAGGACACCTTAAAAAAAGTGTTATCAAAGAACATGTAAAAAAAAAAAAAAAAAAAAAATATTCGTAATATTTTTCTATACTAAATTTATGATGTTAAAAACCGTCAATGACACTGTCATTACTTTTGGCACAAACACACCTCCGTATGTAAATTAAGCTCATTATAGATTGTGTTTCATGCACAAAACATGGCTCAATTAACTTTGGAATTTCATTTAAATAAGATCTCTACTACCCCTTATGACACACTTAAATGCTGCGGACAAAAACACAATCTGTGTTACAGATGCCAACGAACACTGTGTAACTGATAATTATGATGTGATGGCTGAAGAGTGAAAAATCAGTCATGCTGTGAACAAGTAGGAGGGACCAGGGTCCACTGTTCAACTCGGGTAGTGGACCTTATTTCATCATAATTAACCAGCAAGATGACTAACAGAAGCGGAGTCCTTCAATCCGCCGCATGCCTTGCTTGTGTGTTTGGTCATTTGCATACAGTAATGAATCTCTAAAAACCAAGGAGGGAGGGTTTTTAAGTGTCATTATCTTCATATTATCATTTGGTCACAAGGTAGTTCCGATGCATTTTTCAAAGCAAAAACTACTAATGGCAAATAATATCCCTGGGGAGAATGGGTGTGAGATACACGCTCAGTCTAAATTAAAATTGCTTGCTAAATTAAGTACATTTTTTTTTTTTAATTCAGTGATTACTAGAAATCTGGATTTAATTCGTTCTACAGCATTACAAATACAGTACACTATATTTATTTTATTTATCAATAATTAATTTATAAATAAATGAATATGTATACATTTATTAATAAGTGCATAAATAAAAAAAAAAATCAAATAAGTAAATAAAACAAATTATCAGCCACCAAATTCTGGTCGCCTAAACTTTTTACAATATTACTACTGTTTCTATCTGTATATTGCTGTTCTACAAAACCAGCTTCATGATATGGCGCAAAATCTTTGAAGAACTCCTTGAGACATGGTTAAATTGTGAGAGTACTTGAGTCTCAGCTGAGTTTAAAGTAACAGCACTGAGAATGATACACATGTTGTCACATGCCAGAGAGGTTAATTGGACAGGCAATGTATCTCTCTGGAAGGCAAACGTACACGAGTACTTTTCATTGCTTCATCTGCAAGGCAGCTCACCGCTTAATTGATGTCGGCTGTGGTAATGGAATGACTTTAATGTAGGTGACTCCAGCTTCACAATTAAAGCTAATGCAAAACATCAATCAACACAGAGTCGATTTGTTTTGAAATGTCCAAATTGAGCCAGATTTTCATCTCTGATTGTATCTTTTGATCAAGTGCTACACATCTGCTTATGCCATTAATGGAGAATGTCATTTAAACATTTTCATTTTAAAAACACATATTAAATGAAATAAGACCCTATTTGTTTTACTGACTTATTATCCTTCTTAAATTACTGATAAGACAGGTCTTACATCCGCATATATGTATATGATACATATATATATATGTATGTATGTATGTGTATATATATATTTATATATATATATGTGAGTGTGTGTGTGTGTGTGTGTGTATGCGTAGGTGGGTGGGTGTGGGTGGGTGTAACCCTAATGAGTTAAAACATAATGATCTTTATTATATGGCTCTCTGAATACTTAATTGTAATTGGTCATTCACAGCATCCTGAGGTCAAGTGATTTTTAATGACCAATGAACTATATAAATCACACGCTCTTCTTGGTAACCAATTTCCTACATTGTGCTTTAATGTCAATGTTTAATGTTTAATGTCAGCTAATAATTAACACAAATTAAACCCTTAACAAGATAATAAGGACCATAGATTAGATGAAACGAAGAACTTTTTGGAATTTGAACTTGTCACTATGTAAAATTATCCAAAATGAGCGCGTGCCTGCGGTCACCCGCGGTTACCCGCGGTTGCATCAAGGAACAAAATGAGCGACCACCAGTGCCTGCGGGTCCACCCGCGGGTGCCTGCGGTCACCCGCGGTTACCCGCGGTTGCGAGTCATCCAAAAATATTTTTAATGATATTCGGGTCACGGTCGGTCGGGTCGTTTAAAATAAAGATGCCAATTAAACCTGTAATTTATATAGTACTAGACACAATTTTGAAATACATAGGCCTACACTTTATTGGCTGAATAACTGGCGTGAAGATGACTCATGAGCTCAGTCTAGTAATAGGAAGTTCGGTTCTTTTCCGCGAACCGGTTCTTTCGGACAGTTCGATTCAATAAACCGGTTGAAAAAAACGGTTCACCGGTTCTTTTACGCTCAACGGAATGACGTCATTGGCGATGATGTAATGGTGTCAAGTCTATCAAACATTCAAATATATAAAGTCAGTAATCATAACTTTAGTCAGTTAAAAACCTCAGAATCATGAAAAGTTTAGAATTGAGTTTTGCAACAACGCACCCAAATACAGTAACAGCAATAATGTGCATACAAGGATTTAAGTCTCGAAGATAAAAAATAAATAAATTAGGTGTCATCAGCGCAGAAACCATGATCCACTTACTATACATAATCCATTGCGATTTATTTGTTATTAAATAAACTTACGTTTTGCCAGATTGCCCTTCATTCAAGCCTTCGGTTTACCCACGCTCACAACATTAGCACAGAATCACTTCAGAATCAATCACCAAAAGAATCAGTTCGGTTCAGACGCGCTGTGTGTCAGTCTGCTTCACGCTGAATCACGCATGCGCAGTATCATCAGCTCATCGGTTCTCAAATCGGACACGTCCGACAGAAACGGTTCTCGGTTCAGTGTACTGTTGATCCGAAAACCGATGCAACCAGTTCTTGACTCGAGAACGAGAACCGCTCTAACCGGCACGCTGCAGTTTAGTATCATCATCTGTTGCGCTTCTTGTTCGGTGAGTGACTACATTCCGCCCATTTAAAAATAATAAATGCGCGTTTTCTAAAGTAGCCTATTTACTTTAACTTCTTAAATAATAACAACAATAGCATACTATGATTCATAAGATTCATCATAAGATAAAAAACAAAAAATAAAAAAATAATAAATTTAATTTTCAAAACAAAACTATAGCTACAGACAGATAGTAGGGACACGTCCCTGGCGTCCCCTTCTAATTCTACGCCCCTGCGCTACGATGAGCATTTACTACTTTTAAAAAATGCGGGTCAGGAAGCGGGTCGGGTACAATATTTTCTTTTTCTTTTTTTGCGGTCCGAGTTGCAGGCGGGTTAGTTGAAAACGTCAGTCGGGTGCGGGTTGGTTATACATTGACCCGCGCATCACTGACGACAACAACAACAACAACACAGACAAAAAAATAAAATAAAAACAACCCTTGCAAATATAAATAGATAAATATTGAAAAATAAATCGAAAACTAAATAAATTGTATGAACAGTTGTGCTATAGATGATAAAGGAATAGAATAGAGTGAGATACAGGGATTTACTAGGATGGAGGTGGTAACAAATAAATATAAGGTTATTGCACATTTTTATTGCATAAGTGGGGAACAGTAACTTTAACTGTTCATGAGGTAGATTGCCTGGGAGAAGAAACTGTTCTTGTGCCTGGTTATTCTGGTATTTGCAGTTCTGAAGCACCGGCCAGATGGCAAAAGTTCAAAAAGGGGATAACTTGGATGTGAGGGACCCAGATTGATTTTCTGAGCCCTTTTCCTCACTCTGAAGGAGGTGTTAACGGTTGTGTAAAGAGATGGTCAGAACGGGTGTGGGGGGTTTCAGATCTACAATAAAACTCATTCAGGTCATCAGCAAGTTTTTGATTTGCCTAAGTGCGGGGGATGTAGTTTGTGATGGCTCTCAGACCTTTCCACACTGTAGTTGAGTCATTGGAAGTGAACTGATCTTCCAACTTTTTAGTGTAGGTCCTTTTAGCCACTCTAATCTCTTTATTCAGTGTGTTCCTGGCCTGATTGTACAAGACTCTGTCCCCATTTCTGTAGGCATCCTCTTTGGCCTGACGAAGATGTCTGAGTTTTGCTGTAAACCATGGCTTATCATTATTGAATGTTAAATAAGTCCTGGTAGGAATGCATATATCCTCACAGAAACTGATATAGGATGTTCCTCCAGATCAGTGGTAGCAGCTTCAAAAACACTCCAATCAGTGAGGTCAAAACAGGCTTTTAAAGCCCACTCTGTTTCATTGGTCCATCTCTTTACAGTCTTTACTACAGGTTTAGCAGATTTACGTTTTTGCCTGTTGGTAAAACATAAACCAGGCAGTGATCAGAGAGCTCCAAAGCTGCCCGTGGGACAGAGTGATATGCATATTTTATTGCTGTGTAACAGTGATCTAGTATATTACTGTCTTTGGTGGGACATGAAACATGCTGTCTGTGTTTTGGCAGTTCACGGGAGAGATTGGCCTTATTAAAGTCCCCAAGAATGTTTAAAACAGAGTCCGGGTGTTGTTGTTCTGTCTCCATGATCTGATCAGCGAGTTTCTGTAAAGCTGAGCTAAAGCACGCTTGCGGAGGAATGTAAACACTGTTGACATGAAGCATGAACAAGTGAAACTCCCGCGGAGAATAGAACGGCTTGCAGTTAATGAAGAGCACTTCTAGATCAGGACAGCACATCTTCTTTAACACAGTTACATCTGTACACCACCTTTCATTGATGTAAAAGCATGTCCCATTGCCGCGCTCTAAACAGTTGAAAGCCGGGCAGATGGAGCGCGACGTCCGGAATGGCGTTATTCAGCCAGGTTTCTATGAAACACAGAGCAGCAGAGTGTGAGAAATACTTATTTGTCCGGGAGAGCAGAAGAAGTTCATCCGTTTTGCTGGGTAGAGAATGAAGATTTGCCAGATGGACGCTAGGCAATGGCGTTCGAAATCCACGCTTCCTGAGCTTGACGAGCACGCCGGCTCACTTCCCCCGCCTGCGTGTCCTGAGGCGTTTGATCAGCGCTGCTGCTCCGCCGACAACAACATTGAGCAAAACATCTGAATAATCGAAAACCGGTAGACTTTGTGGTGTGTTCTGCCAAATGTTCAGCAGTTCATCCCTTGTGAAACTGATTGAGTATGAAAAACAAAAAAACAGGAAAAACTAACAAAAACACTAAAACAACTGGAGAGCGAAGCACCTTGGCTGCTATGTGCGGCGCCATCAGGACACAGATGGCGGATCAAAATTCTACAGATCAAAACAGCAACTTATTCAATTATTAAGGAGCAAATACAGTCCATTTAGCTACTGGCTGCAATGCACTGAAACAAAACACAAATTGAAACATCAAATCCAGCATCCAGGTGTTAACTGACTACCTTGTTCAACATCCCCGGAGACCTCTTCACACGAGAAATGATCATAGCAGTATCTGCATTGAGGGTTTGGGCTAAATCCTCATGTGATGGGAGGGTACCCAAAAGCTATGCAAACCCCACCGCCCCCTTTTTATGAAAGTGGGGGTAATTAGGCATAGCAAATTGTTTCTGATGTAAGAGAGAACAAAACAGAGAAGATGCCCCATTTGTAAGATGCAGTGTTTGAGGTCTCCTCCCCCATTTTCTCTCACTCATCCTCATTCTGCAATAAAAATATACACCTGCCTAGTCACTGCTGCAAAAGACTGGCATAACCTCTGCATGTTTAATAAGTTGGATGAATGTTGATTACATCTTGCTTATGACTGCAAATATACAAAATAATTATCTTGGAATTGAAACCACAATGTTTTTTTTTTTGTAGGAACAACATTTCATTTGATTCATACTTATAAAATAAGCGTACTACAGCACCCCTGACATTATATGGGTCATGATAACATTACAAGTAGCACAGCTAGAAACTATATTTGAATTAAAAAATTAAAGATAGCCACTAATGATATTCATGTCTAGGGTTGGATATCATTTGAATTTTATCAGTTCTAATTCTGATTCCGCTTATTGTTACATAAAATCTGAACTCTATTAAGAGCTGTTAGTGTGCAAAATAGAGCTGCACAATTCTGGATAAATTGAGCCTTTTTTTATTGTAATTAATTTATAGTTCTCTCAAAATTCTGAAGAAAAAAATGAGAGAACCAAACAATCTCATGGAATTTATGAATGGAATGATTCAATGACTTACTCAAGATTTACTTTTATCTTAAATTTTTGGATGAATCTCTTGAATGAATGATTCAAAGACAAACACATTTTTAACAGTCTCTTCACGCCACCTTAAAATAAAAGATGCACACACAGTAATTGATAGGTGTCACAGTTATGGACTTCTGTTATCACTTAGTTTCCTTATTTGGTGATGTTCCTTTTCTTGTTTAGTTAATTAATTAGCCCCAAACCTGTTTCTGTTTCCCACTGATTACATTCACTATTTAAAGTCTGTGTTCTCTTTTATTCCTTTGTCTGCTATTAATGTTTGATGTTAGATTATTTGGATTTGTGTTTGGATGTGCCCTTTTCCCTCCTGTGGATCATTAAAAGCCATATTTGTTATCTCCTTCGTCGAGTGTTTTACTTAGCACACCAGCACGTGTGACAGAATATAGGACAGAAAAAGTTAATTTAGCGGCATTTTCTTTCCTTTTCATTTTGTTTTCTCCCTCTCCCAGAATGGCAGTCCGAATCCTGTGCCTGAAGCAACGGGACCATTCGCTGGAGGACCACACCAGAGACTTTCTCGATCTGGCGTGCCTTACAGACTTCCCTAACCGCTTGCTCTGTGCTTTCTACTATGCTGGCCTGAGCAAGCAGTGTAAGGCACACCTACCAGCGAACGGTCCCAGGGAGGATTTCGCCGCTTTCGTGGAGTGGGTGCTGGAGAATAACGGATCCCCTTTCACCGTAGGCCCTGCTGAGGAGGATATCTCCAGGCCCACTCCTGAACCAGAGACCAGCCAGCTGTCATCCTGCTGCACGGAACTAAAGCCAGAGCCCACCGCAGCTGCAGAGCCCGAGCCAGAGCCCGCCGCAGAGCCCGAGCCGGCCATGATAACCGAGCCAATCATTGTCCCGGAGCTTGGACTCGAGAGCGCGACTGACCAGGTGTGTGAGCCGGCAACATTGTGTGTCGTGGGATTACTGGTGGAGATCAAGGGTGTGGAGGAGAGCCCTGTCCACACTCCTGCGACTGAGGGTGAGCTGCAACTGGTTTCTGGATATTATATGGAGGAATTAATGGACATTTTTCAACTGGACCTTATAGACTGGTTTGGGGAGGTAATTCCTAAATCCCCTGTGTCTCCGGTGGTTCTGCCCAGCCCTAATCCTCCTGTGTTCCCTCCCAGCCTCTTGCTCCCGCCTCCTCCTAGACCAGTCAGTTCCTCTGCTCCATCTCCGCTGGTGCCTGTCAGTACCCTCCAGCACCAGCACCTGATCCGCTGGTGCCTGTTCGGATCACCCTCAGTCAGCGCCATCTGGGCGCTCTGGTCTGCCTCGGGACTTCCAGTCTCCAGCTCCGCCTGGCGTGAGGATCACCTGTCTCCGCTTCCAGCCTTTGAGTCCTGGACTGCACCTCTGTCCTTTGACCCATTGGCTCCACCTTGGCTCTTATCTCACCTCGTCTCCACCATGGGTCATCATCCTGGCTGGCCTCTGGATGTCCATCTGGCTCCTCCTGCTCCGGGCTCCTCCCTGGCTCCTCCCTCCATCCACTCCACCCTGGTACTATGGTCTATGCTCCCTCTCCATTGCCTGCCCCACGCCTACCTCCTGAACCCCCACCCTCCCTCCTCTGGACTATTTCTGTCGGTGCGAGGATGCACCGTTCCGGGAGGGGGTGAACTGTCACAGTTATGGACTTCTGTTACCACTTAGTTTCCTTATTTGGTCATGTTCCTTTTCTTGTTTAGTTAATTAATTAGCCCCACACCTGTTTCTGTTTCCCACTGATTACGTTCACTATTTAAAGTCTGTGTTCTCCTTTATTCCTTTGTCCGCTATTAATGTTTGATTATTTGGATTTCTGTTTGGATGTGCCCTTTTCCTCCTGTGGTTTATTAAAAGCCTTATTTGTTATCTCCTTCGAGCGTTTTACTTCGCACACCAGCATGTGTGACAATAGGTGGAATTGAAATGTTAATTGTACAACAAGTATCCGATTCCTGACCTTAAGTATCCGATTTTGAAATTGTAATTGATTTTCAATTTCCAACCCTATTCATGTCTCTCTCTCTATATATACAGCAGGGCTATATATATTTTTAAAAAAACGCATGCAAATGAGAGGTTTAGGGTTAGTATGATTACTTATTTTATTTTTATTATATATATAAAATCAATACTATTTTTTTTTTATTCAGCAAAGACACATTACATTTCTCAAAACAGAAGTTAAAAAGAGCTTTCTATTCATAAAAGAATCCTGAAACATGAACTATATATATTCTACAAAATATTAAGCAGCACAACTGATTTCAATATTGACAATAATAATGATTCTTGAGCACCAAATCAGCAAATTAGAATGATTTCATATTAGAGGGATCATGTGACACTAAAGACTGGAGTAATGGCGACTAAAAATTTAGCTTCGCCATCACAGGAATAAATTACACTTAAAAATACATTAAAACAGATTCATATACAGTAGAATCTGTCTTATACATAGAAACAGTTCAAATGACTTTAATGTGTGGTGCGCTACATGACCGTCACAATATATTATTATAGGATGGAACACACGCCTCATATGCTCAGGAAATCGAAGCAATGAACTCTCCACCCGACAGCGATCATTTCATTACTCTTATCTACAGTATGTCAGCAGATTCACCTGCAACAGACTCATTCTTCTGTCAAGATTGCTGGCTCTGTAAAACTTACCTCATCTCCATATCACATACTGCCTTTGCTGAATATTTGTTATATAATTAACCATGCCCATGTTGACTCAGCAAAAACATTCACATTTAGTATAATGATGCAAATGCCAGTGGGCTTTGTATTTAATGTTCTCTAGCTAGAGAATGATTTATGGACACTACTTAAAGGAAATACAGTGAAAGCAACAGCGATGGAGTCCTTTTTAATTGGCCATCTTTAGTTATTACATGGATTATCAAAACTTAAGGAGATCTTTCCTGACATGACATCAGTCATGGGCCAACATCAGAGATGTGTGAATTGCTAGCGGGGCAATGACATTTTCACCCTCCATTTTCCACAGAGTTGTATCATCATAACAATGTCAAAGGAGCAACATTTCAATTTATGTCTAGCCTATGACTGGCAACTTCTCATCATAATGCCTAGAGCACATGGGGACAGATTAATTAAAGAGATAGTGACTTACGACAAGAAATGCACAGAGAGACACAGTTAAAAGAGAAAAAAATAAAGGGAAAGATCACCCCAAAATGAATTCGTGCCAGCATATACCTTTATGTAGTTTCTTTCTTCCACAACCTGTATGAATTTCTGTCTTCCACAAAACCTCAATTCTCAATTATTACTCACACTTCTGTTTTTCTCACAAATTCAGACTTTTCTTGCAAGATGTAAGCAAACAATCGCAATATAAACTCATAATAATGAAAAAGAAAGATTCTGAGCTAATATTTAACTTTTTTTGTAATATAATAATGGTAGCTGTAACTTTTTTATCTGCCAATTTTGACTCTTTTCCATACAACTACAAGCTCATATCTCACAATTCAGATCTTTTTTTCTCAGAATTGTGAGAATAAGAAAAAGAAGAAGAAAAAAGAAAAACAGAACTGTCAGAAAATACTCCAATTATGACAAAAAATTATGACATAATGGGCTTTTCCCTATTATAAGGACCATTATACATTTTATAATATTGTGGAATTTCATCTGGAATGAATTGGTAAAATTGGTATCAATAACTTTCTAATCAATTTAATATTTGAAATCAATATCAACCCTGTACAATTTTGGATATCAACACAGAGTTTTATCTCTGACAGAAGAATTCAAAATATCTCTTCCTTTTTTCCACTTTCTATACTGGAAATAATGGAAAATAAACTAGATTTGCCTGATCTCAGATTTGATTTGGCCCTCACTGTCAAATATTTTTGAAAAGCATATCAACAATGACAAGCAGAGAGTGTTTAGTATTTCTGCTTAATGCTCAGTTGGGGAGAAAACCTCTAATGGAAGGTCTGCCAAGTCATCACACTTTCAAGCATCCATCCTCAAATGACTATGATTGAGAGTATCTGGTGGCCAGCAGCAAGATGCAGAGAGGCCAGTAAATTACTTCAGATAACAGTGATGTCAAAGCAGTCTGCCAAAAACAAAAACAAACTCCTCCCTCTGCTATCAAGAGCTATTAGCTAGTAGTTAATATGAATTTGATGATAAATAAACAGCCTTGGTTCTAACACCCTTCAGTGACATTATTTTTGGCAGGGAGATGTAAGTGTGGCTCAGTAGTAGAGCATTGCGTTAGCAGCGCAAAAGGTTGTGGGTTCGATTCTCAGGGAACACATGATAGGTAAAAAATGTTAGCCTGATTGCACTGTAAGTCGCTTTGGATAAAAGCGTCTGCTAAATGCATAAATGTAAATATAAGATGACTTAATTAAAACACTAAGTTCTGTAAAGTACTTTTGAACAACATGTTCATGGATGGCTAGAACTGAATGACATTTCTGTATCTTAGAAGCAAGAGCCAAAATGGTTTAGAATAGACAATAATAATAATAATAATAATAATAATAAATAAAAAAAACTGATGGAATGGATGAAGTTTGGTTTTTATATTTTAACAATCAGAAATTAATCAATATTCAACACACAAGACTGCAGCACATTTTCATAAAGCATGCTTTTAAATATTGGCTGCTCATGCCAGAATATGATACATGGTAATAAGTGCACTGTATTCTGTTTTCAGTAAAGTGCAATATCACACTCACACTCTCTAAAATACAAAAAAAATTCTAAAAAAATAATCTTCTCACAAACAATGACCCACAAAAAAAAAAGAATATTATATATTAATTTATTTATTTATTTATTCATTATTTTTATTTTTATAATGGCGTGGTCTGAGAGACTCTAAGACCATTTTAATAGCCTAATAGTATCCACAAGTTGATAAGCTCCAAATGACCTCTATGAAAAAATTTATATTTCTTGTTTGGTGTGTATATATATATATATATATATATATATATATATATATATATATATATATATATATATATATATATATATATATATATATATATATATATATATGTGGGTGCGTGTGTGTGTGTGTGTGTGTGTGTGTGTGTGTGTGTGTGTGTGTGTGTGTGTGTGTTTCTTGTTTGCTACCCCAAAAATAAAACTTGGATAAAATGCAGTGAAGCTTAGAATGCTACACTCCAGTCAGCTGCTTTTCATTATATTGTTTTATTGTATTTTTCTACAATATAAAGTAGGTTTAAAACAGCAGAATTAACCCAAGGTGCAAAGAACAGACTAAAAATAAAACTAACTAATAGATCAAAGGAAGAACAAAGGAACTAATCAAAAGGGAATTTGAATTTGGGGAAATCAAAAGTAAATTGCAAAATAATACTATGGACCTTAGTTTAGGTATAAATGAAAATGAGGCTGTGAGGCATAAAAATCCAGTGCATTCAGTCAATTGTACTGTTGTTTAACAACATGCCAACTGTTCAGCTTAAGGCACGTCATTCCGAAAAACTTTCAATATAAAACTCAATAAAACTGTTTTAAAAGTTACGAGTTTTGAAAATTATATGATCTAGGACCTTAACACGGTGTGTGTCACTATAAAGACTTTAAATCTATCCCTCACAGCCTCTGTAAAGTATGTCACCGAGGTTTCTGGAAACCAAAAAATAAAAACAGTCAATCTCAAACCTTTCAAAATGTTTTGCAATGTAATGCGCAAAATAATGCTCAAACAATAACAAAATATTCTTCCTTGCATCTATTTACACCCTATTCACTGCCAAAGTATAGATCTATAAACCTGCACTTCACAGGCCTGTGTTTTGCAAGCAAACTCTGCAGTCAAGATGTGCATTAAAAATAGTACTAGTTGGAGATTATAGGAAAAGATCGCAGAAGATTCTGAAAAAAAAGGAGCTTGTTTCCAATGGTTGCCCAGCAACAAAAGGACACCCTCCATTTCATGCACTGCTGCAAAGCACCTGATCTTAACATCATGTTCTGGTGTGAACAGCCCCTAATCCGTGACTCTAGCGATTCCGTGTTAATGTAGAGACCGAAATGAAGGCGAGCAGCCCATGAGGATTTAATTTCACCTATATTCGAAGCCCTAACTAGAGATAAAGCACAGTGGAGGGAAGAGAATAAATAAGTAGCCTTGAGAAACAGACACAAAGTAAAAGTGTTTTTGAAGTAGCAGTTCGTATTGTGTGGTAATTGGAGATATGAAATAAGCTCAAGCAATTTCTGCACAATATATATTTGATAGGTGTAAAGCTAATAGGTTTAGCCTTAATAAAGAGTCTCTCCTAATCCTTGTATTAAGGATGGCTAGCGGTATTAGCTTGCAATCACATAAATAGTCCTATTTGCACTTTAGTCCAGTATGTGCTAATGTAACAAGAACATTTGCTGGGATTAAACTGCTGTTATTCCATTACTTCATGAACAACGGCTACGCAAGCTAATGATGATCATGTCCTTAATGCTCTTTGATCAAAATACAAGACATGTTGTCAACAGCTTCAGAAACTATTTTGAAAAATCTGCAAAAAATTACCATCCCAGCACTATTATTAATCAAACATGCGACAGCCTGTGATATTATTCACGATAAGTTCACGGTTCTGTACAGACAGGGTGGAAAATTAACATCTTCCAACCAGGCAATTTTCTTTTTTTTTCTCTCTGTGTTGAGTGATTTTGCTTTATCTCTCAGCAACTTGCAAGGTGTCTCAGATTAGCATTTGACAAAGAATACCTAGTAACAACAACATACTTGTTTAAGTAACACATTTTGATTCTATCCCCCAAAAAAGACCAAAGTAAAGCACAGAAGTCACACATCGCCAGTTACTGTGACAGCCGGGCAAAACAAGTTAATTTTTCACCCTGTGTATTGTATTTTTTTCCTGTGAAACATGTCAGAACACTCACACTTCCTACTCTTATTCTCACTGCTACAAAAAACAACAACAACAAAAAAAAAATGTTCCCAAAAAACTGATTCCAAAACACGTAAAAGGAATACAGTACCCATGTGCTCTGAAATATAAAAAAAAGTTCGATGAAAGAAAGAGAAGAGCAGAAAGCTCTTTACATTAATATTCAAGACGATTTTGATGAGAAGGAACAATGAAGAGAGGATACTGTTAGTGTTCATACCGCTAATGGGGTGAATAGCAGCCATAATAACCTGAAAATGGACAGCCTCTGTTCAGGCCAATGTGCTTTTGTTAGATTTGATAATAGCAAGGCTTGACGAATCCCTTTGTCTGTGTGTCAAGCAGAATAGTCAGATCCAATAATGAGTGTCATCCCCTTTATTATTGAAACAGAGGCACAATAGCTGAGTGACTGAATGATTGAAGATAGTAAACAGTTATTATTCGAGATGAATGTAGTATCGCGTGAGATGGTTATTAATTGACCTGTAGTGTTACTAATATCCCATTGGAGAGCCAAGCAGAACACATTTTTTATTTAACCAGTTACATACATGTTTTTTTTTTTACTGTAATTATCTGATGAATTTAGCATTCAAATGATGGACATTTTCCAGGAAGGTAACAGTGTTGTTATACCGACATGCAGCTTGGAGTAGAAGCCTCCGGATCATTCAGCACAATTGTCAGATTTGGATTAGGCTTGCACAATGACGTCTTGAATATGGAGTGAGGTGAAGGTGCGGACGCTGAAAGGGAGTCTGCATTAACTTCCTTTTTATGCGCTCTGACTTAAGCATCGGGACAGTTCTAATTGGCTGAAGCATAGGTGAGGATGCCTGCCGCCTTTGGCATTGCGACTTTAGTTAGATATCTACATGAGACTATTGAGATTCCAATGTATCTAGGCTGAAATTTGAAGACCTGACTGAATTTGATTTGGTCACACAGCACAGGAAGTTATATTGAAATTTGAACTGGAATGCAGGAAGAGGAATTGTGTGTTCAAATAAATTCAGTAATGCATTTTGGAAGTGTTCTTCCTCTCTGAAAGTTAATCAATCAACATACTAAATGCATACACACATAAATATAAAAATATCTCTTTTGAGCTTTCTATTCAGAAAATCCTGAAAGAAAGAAAAAAAATTATTAGGATTTACACAAAAAATAACTGTTTTCATCATAACAGTAAGAAATGTTTCTTAAAGCGGGTCCTGTTATGCTTTTTCACTTTTTCAACTTTACCTAGACTGTAATGTTGTTGTTTGAGCATAAAAAAGACCTGCAAAGTTACAAAGTTCAAAGTCCACTTCAAAAAGAGATATTGTATTTAACAGAATTCACTTGTCAAAAACTACAGCAAAAGACTCGTTTGGACTACAACGCATATTTTCTGGGATTTGTGATATCACAAATACTGACGAATGGGACGAGACCTGATTGAGCTGCAGTCAATTAGTATTATCACTATGTTGGAGACACGCTAGCTTTCCCAAGGCAGACGAACTTAGAGTGGAAACAATCATCTGGGTTTAAATCGTGCTCAAATTTATTTGATTTTGACTTAATATTTACACTGAAGCTATGGTAGGGGGCATGACATTTTCCGACCAGGCGCTGAGTGGTGCTAATCACAACACACACTGGCCCAGCTAACCAACAGTGCATTTCGTATTTTAGAAGGCGGGCCTTCATTTGATACAGGAACTATTTGAGCCGTTCATGCCAGACTAGAGAGAGGTGTTGTGATAATGTAAAATATGTGAAAAATAATGTGTTTTTCGAACAACCTAGTATGAGAGACTGTTCTAGTACACCCCCAAAACAAAATCAAGACTTTGTAAAATAACATAATAGTATCCCTTTAAGCACCAAATCAGCATATTAGAATGTTTTCTAAAGGATCATGTGACACTGAAGACTGAAATAATGGCTTCTGAAAATTTAGCTTTGCCATAACATAAATTAATTGCAGTTTTATATATTAAAATAGAAACAATTATATATATTATATATATAATAGAAAACAGTTTATTACAGTAATTTCCACAATGTCACTATATTTGTTGATTAAATAAATGCAAACACCAAACTTTCAAATGATAGATAGATAGATAGATAGATAGATAGATAGATAGATAGATAGATAGATAGATAGATAGATCTAGCCATATGTCAAGGGATGTTTATCTGCAAGTTCTGCTTCATCAAATGAAAGTGCATATTTTTTTCATTATTATTTAATTTATTTATTTCTTGGCTCTCATCAACCAGAAAGACTAATACAGTAGGAAATGTTGCTTTTCTCAGTTATACTGTATTGATCCAATGCACAAAAATAATAGCTTAAGTGCTAAATGACCCATTATAGATAATTTACTGTGATCCTCCTATGATATTTGTCATCAAAAACACTATATAACAGGAAAGTACATGACAAATGCTGCAGAGTGAAACGGTAGCTGTCTAGGTTGTTAATATGGAATATCTAAAGCTTCCCTGAAGAGGAGCAGAATTCTGATGAGCCAGCTGAGAGGATGCAGAATCGCAGGTTATTATAAGCCTCCGCTGAGATGCCGAGTGGGTGTTTTTCAGCCAAGCATGCTTTTTAACTACAAATGCATCACACGCCCAGACATTCACGCATACACGCACATGCAAACACTCAGTCACATACTGTTCCTTTGAGGAAATTCAAGCTAATTCTTGGGAAGACTTCACAGATCATTCTTTGTCAATTATGTAAGACGTAACTAAAACTGTCATTTCTAATTGAGGATTGCTGAGGCACAGTACTTGTTCGTCAATCTGATTTTAAATGACGTAAATTAGATATTCCTTTTCACAAACGCTTCACTTTCTTTCACAAGTATTGCCAGTGACTGCGTTCAGACAATACGGCTATTTCTATTTATGTAGAGGACATTTACGCATATACTATGTGTAATACACCCACACATGGACACTATTAATTAGTGATGTATTTCATGTGGTGGTCTCTCCTGAGATTAGCAAGACCTCCAATCGGCACATTGCCATTGTAAACATCAGAGTTCATATAAACAGCATCTCTTTATTTCTCCCTCTTTCTGTTCAAACAGTATTCTCTGAATTTCCCATGTTTTTTCTATTTCTACATACTCTGGTACGTTTGATGTTATTCATGATTGCCAATGGAAGGTAATGAAGCTCACCTAAAATCAAAACGCTTTTGACATTTATTTTTAGAACAGGGCTCGCTGTGACGTTTAGAGCCCATAATGATTTTCAATTACCAATGGCTCCTCTCATGTTCTCTCTTTAAGCTAGTCATGCAGAGTAGAAAAGAGCGAGATATACCCTTTGATGCAGTACCACTGACAAGGATCATCTCGTTGAAGATAAAGGTGGCTTCCATGTTGCGTGAATCCCCTACCACTGGAGGACAACAGTTGCCGTGGGCGGCAAACTCGCATTTACTGGGGACGTCTCATTAATTTCTCATTGGTGTCAGTGATGGACTCAGCAGGTGGGAGAAGCATCATGATATTAAGTGGGATGTGATGATAGAGTGAAAATGAAATGCTAAATATGCATGTTTTGAATTCTGACGGACCCCAGACGCAAACTGAATGCAAATTTGAGGCAGCGCCCACTCAACGGTCTTGGCTGGAATGAGGTATTCATGTCTTGTCCATATGAGAGTCTTGTCATACTGGATGAAAGAAACATAACATTATCAGCGATAGGAGTATGGTTGTCAAAATTAGCTTTCCATTGTGTCCTTGAAGAGCAGTCATTGAGTAATATGCCCAGGAACCTGTGTTTCTATGATTTAAAGTGGGAAGTAAAATGATTGAAATTAAATCACTTTCTGTAAGAGAAAAATGATAAGTTGATGAATTAGACTGGAAAGCATGCCAACTTTATAAAGATCAGAATGAAAGCAATGAAGATATTTTAATAATATAAATATCATTACATTATTATTATTATTATTACTATTATTTCAATTTTAAAGAGATTGTGGTAGGGATTTAGCTAGTTACCACTATCTCAGTAGTATTTATTTATTTGTTTTTCCTTACTTATTATAAGTTACTTAAAGGAGACCTATTATGCTCCTTTTTACAACATGTAATATAAGTCCCAGGTGTCCCCGGAATGTGTCTGTGAAGTTTCAGCTCAAAATACCCCACAGATAATTAATTATACCTATTTTAAGTAGAAGCAGAAACACATTGTTTTTGTGCATGTCTCTTTAAATGCAAATGAGCTAAGTCGATCACACGAGCACTAAACAGTGTTGTGAGGTCCAGTGTGAAGCACTTCTATTCAGTGAAGAACACAAATGACTCAGTTACTTTAACGAATTTAAAAAGTAAAAAAAAAAAGTGAAAGTGACGTGACCTACAGGCAAAGTATGGTGACCCATACTCAGAATTCGTGCTCTGCATTTAACCCATCCAAAGTACACACACAAAGCAGTGAACACACACACCGTGAACACACACCCGGAGCAGTGGGCAGCCATTTATGCTGCGGTGCCCGGGGAGCAGTTGGGGGTTTGGTGCCTTGCTCAAGGGCACCTCAGTCATGGTATTGCCGGCCCGAGGCTCGAACCCACAGGGTTAGGAGTCAAACTGTCTAACCACTAGGCCACGACTTCCCAAATGTAAAAGCCTGAAGAAACAGTACTGACAAACAGGAGAAACACTGTGTGCAACGATAGTCAAAAGGCTTTTCAGTCTACAAATTGTTATCATTTACCATGGATTTACTGTGTTAATACTAATTGCACAGTGGTATTGTGGCAGGAATGTATACTATTCATATCAATTTTTTTTTTTTTTTAACAATTAATGTAGACATGTTCTACATGTATTAAAGGAGTAAAGTAATATATTTTTAAGTTTTAGCATTTGTGCATTGATACTAAATACAGATTTATTTTGACACAAATGCCCATACTAAATGCCAAATTTTAGAAACCAAATAGTTATATTTTTACCATGGTATTGAGGTGATGTATGTGTGGTTTTGACTGCGGTTATCATGATCTAAATATATGGTCCATTTAAATGCATACAGTCAAAATAATTACATTTAACCATATAATAACGAGGTTGTTACAATTTCTACAGATTTAACTGTTTCTGATAATGAACATAAATTTACAATCTGCATCCTAACTCAAGATACTACTACTGTCAACTCAAATGACTGTCAAATTGCATTATTATTGTAATTGGTTGATATGAAAAAAAAAAAAATGGTAGCATAGTAAATTTTTTCGCCATATCACTCAGTCCTAGCACCAAAACTGAAACTAGCTTTAGAGATAGCCAATCAAATTTTCAGATTTATTCATTTAGTAGATTCTACAGAGAAAAACGGTTATGCATCTCTCTCTCTCTCTTTCTCTCTCTTTCTCTCTCTCTCTCTGTGCTCTGCGCTCACGCGCATTTATCTTTATATATATATATATATATATATATATATATTATATATATATATATATATATACACACACACAGACACAAGAGATGTATGCGTGTATATATATACATATACATCTGTGTGTGTGTAAAATTATAATGTTTTTGCTATTTAGTGATTACAATGCTTTTTTTTTTTTTTAATTGAGTAATACGTTGAAAAAAAAAATTTAATTTACTACTTTCAACTACTACTTCAAAACAGCGTTCGTATTTTCTCCAGCTACCACAAACACTGAACCGAACACACAAGATTGTAGGATATCATGAGCGGTGAAGGAAACAATGCTGCCTTCAAATCCAACCAGAGGAAGACATCTCAGAAAACAGGATGATATGCAAACACTGAATTCAGATGTGCCTTGATTCCCTCTATTTTCCCACATACTGCCTCTGAGAGATACACCTTTCAGATACAGTAGGTGCAACACACAAACTGTGCAATACTGAGTTACTTGAGACCAAAATACCCACTAGATGATCAACACACAAATGTTTTCATATCATCAAGGACACATAAAAAACTCAGTGGTATAATCTAGCAAATGCATTCCCCCCCCCTTTTTACTGCAGTATAAAACAGCAAACAAACGATTGCATCACAATAAACTGATTAAGAATTAATGACTCTGGAAATGAATCTCATCCAATTATATTTCTCCATTTGCTTTCTAATAACACTTGCAAAATCATTGATCTGGATGTTTATTTGGTTCTCTTTACAGGGGGTCCTTAGAGACTTTCTAGGAAGGAAGGAAAGGATCTTGTTTGCGGCAAAAAGGCTGTTTTTACACATAACTGGAAATGTGCTTGTGTGACTAACGGTCTAAATCTGTAAATAAAACCATAGCTGCAGTACAGACACTCTGTGTCAGCGAAGAGAATGCCTGGCTGCTGTTCACACGCTGACTGGTGTGCGGGTGGAGAGGAGGCCTGCCTTCCTCACATCCCCTGCCAGGTTTGTGTCTGTAAGCCTGCTGCCTCTCGTCTCGGCGTGCCTGCCCACAAACTTCTCCATTTCATTTTATCCCTCACCATCTCGCTCTCTCCCTCCCACACAGCAGGCTCAGTTTATTCGTGCCACCCATTGGGGGCGCTCTGGCAGCTCAACCTTGAACTTTAACACTGGAATCTGCTTGCGTCTCAAAAGTCTTTGGCGTTGTTGTTCGGAGACACTCGCCCCTGACAAACTATCAAAGCAAAGCCTTTTATCACCCCTTGAAGATTAAGGCAGCCATGTTGTCTTTTTTATTATGGTGCGACAGACGCGTCTAGGTGCCCAGGGCTTGACTTTACGAGCTAAGCGGTGCACTTGTAACTCCCCGGACGTGTCCCTAAACAAATTATAATTACAGAGTGGCGGCGACGGACTTCATAAGATGCCATGGCGAATAAGTGGTCACTGAGCGAACCAATAGCATTGTGCCACCTGAATTGAAGGGGGATGGACCTCTGGAACACAGATTTAGAGCTCTGCACCCAACTGAAGTAATAACTCTCACATCAAAGGCCGAAGAAAACAAGTGTCTCTCTGGTCCCCTAAGCCGGTATACCAACAATGCATCATTTGTGACAGCCAATCAGAAGTCGTTGTTCTTCCCTTGCATCGTTCCCCAAGTTGTGTCACTGTTGTCACTGGCTGCGAGATAATTAGTTGGTTGATTAACCCAGGACTCGTTGCTCACTGTGTTTGTATAACAACTCATCTTCCTGTCTGTCTGTCAGGACAAAATGGTAAACATACATTTTTGCGAGAGAAATTAAATAATTTCAGGTGAAATGAAAGACTGCTTACTGAATTCTTTAATTCTGTACATCCTATTTTTTAAATACGTACACACTATTTCTCTCTCCCACACTCAGTACTTGCAGTCAGATGATAAAAGATGAAAAAGCACAATGCAGTCTGACAAGGTTATGGGCAACAACAAGTAATGAGAGAAAGGGAGAAGCTGTGCAATTCATCATTTATCACTACAGAGAATACACTCCCTCCCTCTCTATCACACTCCTAAATTTACTTTCTCTCGTATCTCTTTCTCACTCTAATAAAATATGGGGTAATATCAATAATAATAATAATAATAAATAATAATAATAATAATATATATATATATATATATATATATATATATATATATATATAATATATATATATTTAAAATTTATTTATACAAATGGTGATGAAGACTTTCTACAGAAGACCTAAATATTATTATGACCTTGATAGCAACTTTTTAATAACTTTATGTAATTGTTAATTAATGTAAACAAAGCCCGTTATAGGTTATACGATTAGAATCGATCTAAGAGGAGACTGTGCATTGCGTTATCTTGAACATTCTGATGTATTGGTCCTTCTACTGTCTTGGCTAAAGCTTAAAGAGAAATGAGAAATGTTATATGATATGCTCTCCAGCACATTGATACAAAAACAGTACACTGCAATCAATCAAGACTTTTTTGCAAAAAAAAAAAAAAAAAAAAAAAATTGGCATGAATTTACAACTAATTCCAAATGCTCATAAATAAAATTTAACTTAGTACTAACACAGTAACCTCAGATAGAAACAGTCTCTTTGAATAAGTCTCTAAACCTCACACTGCTGGTATAACCCAGCATACAGCAGAGGGCACTTGGGAAGAGCTCATAATAAAAGCTGACAAGACAGGTTCCTGACTCTGTTCAACCTCAGACACGCGATAAGTCCAACCAGTAAGAGCCCCACTGGCTTCAATAAGCCCTAGAGTCAAGCTCCCGTCTGTCACCCAGAACAACTACCTAATGGTGCCTGCCAAGTGGACTCCAGTAAGCAGAGATAAAGTCCAATTAATTTCCATCACACTGTCCCTAAAAGCATAATCACAGAGAGCCTGTCTGGTTTTACATTAATTTTTTCTTTCAGTAAGTCAAACATACACTATGCTTACTATGATTCACATGTGGTTTCTGATCATATTAGCAACTCCTACTTATCAGCGAATGTTAGTTTGAGGTGTAAGACCATTAGACTGAAAATCCATACTCGATTTGCTTGATTGTGATCACAGCAGCTCTCATCCATTCATGCATTTGTCCTTTGTGAGGCCCAAGCAGTGCAGCAAAATGTGTTTATCTTTACCCAGTGGTGCAGCAAAATGAGAGAAGACTTTTCTCATTCCAGCGGAGGCCCCCAGTTGCTCAGTCTATGACCACTGTCAGATCCATCTCTGTGATGTCCTTTAGAGGCAGAAAAACATGACCTTTGTGTGGGAGCATCTTTATTTGTTAGCTGTCTTTCAATACCAACAAGAAAGGTCAGAGCAGATAGGTTTAAAGACACGTCTACAGTTATGGGCAGCACAGGCAGATGGTTTGAGAGGTGACTTAATCCTTGACCCTTATCAGAGTATTTGCTATAAATCTCATAACTGACTCTTTAGGAACTTGGTGAGGAGGCACAATTCTAAAAAGTGACAATTCTTTCTAATCAATTGAAAGATTTCAAGTGAGAATGTGTATACTGTAATTTATGTCATTTTCTGTAAACAACTAATGCCTTCTTGATGATTGTCAAAGGTTTCTAAAATAGTAGGTAATTTCAGAATTGTGCACTGTATTGTTTTCTTAAGGACAAATTGTGTGTCACATATTAGAAAGGAACTAAAGAGCAATAACAACAGTTGTACTTATGGGCATACAAAAACACAGATAAATACAACGTACAACCAGTACATTCCAATGCACACAGCAAAAGTCTTATATGAGCCTTTTTTTAGTGAATCGAAAACATACAGAATAACTGCAGTCAGTGCATTACGCCTATAAATATAATTTTGTTTTTTAATCGAAAACATACTGTGTAAGCAGCAGAGTCTGATTTTATGACCAAATAAATCAAAACATGCAGTATAACTAGTGTAGTCCAACTGCAGTCCAATTGGATCTCTTAATGAATCATTCAAAAACATTTTTAAAACAGTAGCTATTAGAGACGGAGTAATTATCAGTAAGAACTGTAGTTCTCAAGGGCATGCAACAACAAAGTGGTGCGATTCACAAGCAAATAACTCATATGAGCCTGTTCTTTTTGGTAAGTCAATACAAAGCATAATTAGTGTTGTCCAATTCACTTTTATGAGCTGGATCTCTTTATGAATCATTCAGAAAGACTCAAGAGGCACTGGTCTCCTTCACTGTATGAACTCTTTTGGAGTGGTTATTAAATTAACCTTGCTGAGCCTGATAAACTGCAAGTTTTGTGGCCCTCCTACTGGAAAACAGGCTTCTGTCAAACAAGGATCATTGCAATGACATACATTTTTACATATAATTCTTCCAAATATGCTTTTATAAACATGTATTCTACCAATAAGGTAATTATGTTTGTGTTCTCGAAAAGAAAGAAGGCCAAATGGGGTTGGAACAAGATGAAGATGACAATCTTCATATTTAAGTGAACTGTCCTTTAACAGATAAGCAAGCCTCATGTGACCTACTGTATAATCATATAGATTTAATGTCACAGTGAACTTGCTTCCTGCATGTTAAATGTACCTTTAACCGTTACTGACATTCATTTCAAGGTTAGATCCATGACTGGAATCATCAAAGGAGATCTTTTATTCCACCGGGGAACAGTGACTGACAGGAAATCTGACTTCAGAGAAGACGGCCAAGAAATGACGGCCCAATGAACCTGTCCTTTCAGTGTGTACAGGGCACGGCAGAAAGCTATTGTTCACAGAGGGGGGAAATTATAGAGATACTGATTGCGTGATGGATGATAAGTAACAGCGTGAATGGGCATTAAAATGGATTAAAGATAAGAACAGGATTGATCTCACTTATGATAAAAAAAAAAAAAAAATATGGTAGTAATAATGATTAATGATAAGAAACCTGATACTAATAAATGTAATGCAATGATACATTAATTTAAAGCAACATTGTTCCACATGCTGAGAAAAATGGCTAACCCTAATTTATATATATAGAAGTGCACAGTACATTCACACAAATGATAAGAAAAAAAAAACTAAAGAAGAATTTAACAACATTAGAAAGATAAAAGCTATTTACAACTGACAAAACAAAAACTATGAAGTGTCATGCAGGGAATTATGAAGTAGGATGCAGCCAATTTACCATTTTTTTTTTTTTTTGTACTTATTTCATTTTTCACTTCCAAAAAAAAAAAAATGCAATTTTAACAGCATTTTACTGTAAAATTACATTAAATGTAATTACATTTATTCACCATATAGTATGGAAACTTACTGATGACCAATTAACAGGTTTTTACTGTAGCATTTTTATAGTATTTCACTGTTAAAGTCACAATCATTTTTTTTACAGTGTGCACACAAGTGCACCAGGTGAAATCGTTTGTGGTTTCTTAATACTGCCAAAGCCAAAATAGCCCCGACGTCCTGGGGCTATTGTATCTTTCAGTCAGGCTACCAAAATGCATCATCACCTGGGCTATTTTGAATAGTGATACAAAATTCCTTCATTGAGACACATTGATCACTCACTTGTTGGAGTAAAAGCCCCCTAAAGGGATCATAGCTGATCATTTGCACATGTTGTCAATGTAAACACTCAAGCGTTTTAAACCATTTCGAGGCGAAAGAGAATTCAATGTGCACACAGAGAGCCATGTTTCAGACAGCACGCAAACACAGAATTGTACATTTCACAAAATTCTCTCAAAATACCTGTCAAGGCAAGTATCCCCAAAAACACAGTCGGTCTTATGCAAGTATAAACAGTAGAGAAATAATCATGTGTATCATTACATTGGATCTGTGCAATCAGTCTTAAAGGGACAGAAGCTATAAAATTCTGCTTCTGTTTGTGTCAATAATGTTAATCAAACAACAAAACACAAATTTAATCTATATTTGATTTATATAGTGTACACTATGCAGTGCTATTTTACAGTGCACTATGTAGTACACTGCAGTGCTGCTTAATTTCTCTATGCTTGTAATTTATTTATTTGTTCATATTTTATGACTGGCAGTTCACTTGTCTTTAAAAATGTTTGCGTTATTAGTTATGCGACTAGTTTGTGAGGTGTATCGAAGTGTTCTTTACATACATAAGTGTTTTATGTATATATACTGTATATGTACTATATATATAGTACATATACAGTATATATACATAAAACACTTATGTATGTAAAGAACACTTCAATACACCTCACAAACTAGTTGCAAATTATTATGCAAGTGATATATAAATAGGATTTTGGTACAATAAAGAGACAGATTTTTGTTTGTGTGTTTTTTTCACATCTTTTTAAATAACTGTCAATCTCAGACAGATTTGTTCAATAGTTTGCCAGGTCTTCTTCGGTAAATAGAAACCCTACTTGAAGAGGTTGTTCCAAATTATTAAGCAAGTCACAATTCTCATAAAATATGGTGAGGAAGAAAGATCTTTCTGAAGATAAAAAGTATGAAAATACGCAATGTCTTGCAAAAGGCATCAAAACAAACAATATTTTGTGAAAAGCAAATAGAGATTATTAAACTGTCAAAAGATTTGTGAGTGACTTAGAGCACAGAAGATCTTGGTCAGATAAAGATTTATTAAGGAAAGTTTCTGTCAAACAAATGAACTGTATTGTAATACCAGCTGTAAAAAAGCCACTACTGAGCAGCAGACAGCTGTTTGAAGCTACTGGAGTCTCAAGATCCTCTCCATGCAGACTGACAGTTTCTTCATGTAATTCCAGACAGACTGAATGATGGTGAGATCAGATCTCTGTGTTAAGTATACAGTCTATATTGACTTATTGATTTTTGGTGGTGAAAATACCAATGGCCTAAGACATTTGCACAGTATCGTATATATAAGCAATAAACAATATAAATTAATAAAATGCAATATAAATAAAACTATCTCAAATAAATATATGAAAAACAAATACATATTCATAATTTAAGGAGAAATCTCACAAATATCCTAAAATAGAGGTTTTATCATATACAGCTTACTTCAAAAATATAGCCAAGTACTTACACATACAGTCAGACACACATCAAAATGAACCCTAAAATCTATTTAATCAGACCAGTTTGACTGCAACTCATGAGCGGTTTCTTCCTATGCCCTCATCTGCCATTGGTCATCAAACTGATAGTCCCGCTCCAAGATTACTGTACACTGAGCCAATGTTGGCTCAGTCATGGTGCGGTCATGGAAAAAAAAACCAAAAAGAGCAATGACCGTGTCACAGAGCCATTGTAGTCGGGGACTCAGTTGGCCTACAAATGTCTTTAAGAAATCAAAAATAATAAACTGTATAAACAGTAAAAAACAACAAAAAATACACACTTCAGCTTTAAATTGATTTTATGCAGGGTCTTCTGTTGCAGACAGGTAGATACCTCCACATTTTAAGAGCCTCTCCTCATTAATTTCCTTCAAGCCGCCGGTCATTTAAACAAATAGAAAGGTCTAGTTTCCCACTGGGCCCACTAGCAGTAGTCTCGTCATTAAGAAACGATTATGATTCTAATAACTCTTATGTATTTTAAGCTGTTATAGAGGCAGAGGGCAATTAAAATTACCCCCTACCTCTTGTTAACTCTCAAATCGAAGGATCTCTGCACATGTAGAAAAGGAAGAATACTATACTGCGTTCCTCTCAATATAACATTTAAAAAAAAAAAAAAAAAAAAAAAAAAAAAAAAAAAAAAAAAAAAAAACCCAACACCTACCTCATTACAAGTCATCCAGGGTAGGATACTTCCCAGAAATCAGGCAGTTGGAAACAGCGAAGCCACTTTGATTTGTACGAGTCCGTCTGAGACTAAAACTAAGAGAAAATTCCAATCTGGAGATAATGTCATAAGCAGAAGCAGGAACAAACACTAAATTTACTTTTTAAGTTTCATCTTGTTTTGTGGGAGCTCCAGTGAAGGTTTTTTATTCCCTATTGTTTCCTCAGCTGCTGGTGGGAGAGGAAGTTAACAGCCAAGCTGTCACTCGCACAGATGTAGGCATTCACTACATCTGTAGACAAAAAAAAAAAAAAAAAAAAAAGGTCTTAAAAACAATTCAGAAGTTCTGAAATCAAAAGTTCTGTGGCTGTGCTCAAATTTGTGGGATACAGGGTGTTTGGGCAAGATTTACATTAGAGACTTCTGAGTCTGCTTACCATTCAGAAGTTTGTTGTCAGCAAGATTTATTTATTTATTTATTTATTTATTGAACTTTTGAATGATAGTGTGTATATGTGTGTTTAAGTCATTTAAATATATTAAATACATTAACATAATCTATTATGTATTCCTCAGGCTACCCTCAATTCTAAATTCTGCATGTGAACAACCCAGTCAGGGTGACAAGAATTAAATTTACTGTCCATAAGATCTTTTCCAATTCCCAATTCCCAAGTACTTGCTTGGCTTAAGTCTCAACCTGGCCTTGGTATTTAGTGTTCATATCAAGGGAGATTATTACAATTTTTAAACTCTAAAATGTTTTAAGCCCCCAGTCAAGGTTATAGTAGTCTTGAGTGTGTTTTGACTGCAGCATAAAGCTTAAAAAGTTCAGATCATATTTTGCAGTTAAGCCCCTTTCAGCTCTAGAAGAGATGCTGTATTATTGTATTCCATGCAGTCTATCACAGGTCACTGGTGACTGACTGTCACAGGTGGGTTGCAAATAAGCAATTTTATTTTATTTTTCACTATGTGAAAATGCATTCTGACAATGAATGAAGAGAAAAGATGGAATGTATTCAGAATGCCTAAAAAAAGTTCTAAATGATAGAATAAAAACAACTCAATTAAATTAAATTATAAGTAATATTAAGACATATAAATATGAAATTACACATACAGCATACTGTGTATATAAATATTAGAACCTAAGAAAAGCGTGCTAGTTAAAATTACTTCTATTGTATTTTTTTAATATGCCCATCAACGTCAGTGCTTTTATGACAATATACCCAGAAGTTGGCTATACACACACATATCTATATTCTGCTTTTCCCAAACTGATCCAAGGTATGAATCAGGGCAGAGTCCTAACTGGAAAGGAGAAAAAAAGAGGAGAAAATAAAAAGAGGAGTTGCAAATAACAATATATATATATATATATATATATATATATATAACTGAATGTTTTACATCCAAACTCACTGTGGGATAGACAAGTTCTAGGCAAAAAGAGGAAGATAAGTGTGTCTATTTCACAAATGGTATCATCTATTATGTGACCTATTTTACAAAAGAAGTTTACTTGGCTGCAGATGGGCTCATAAATCTCTCTCGAGGCGATAGGTGTAAATTGTTATTAAATCCAGATCAGCTCTTAAACGAGTCAAGGCTCCTCTGTACCACGTTACCAATAAAGCTGCTGCTCACAAATGTACAAAAACTTGTAGATAAAAATACTTAATCTCATCTCTCAAGTGCATGTTCCCAATCACACTCCAAGCAATCCATGAGAAAATGACATACTACAGACACCCTTTGAAGCGCCTATATCTGAAGAACAGAAAGAACTTAATTACTTAATGTCAGAAAGTACTTAAAGTAATGTGTTATATCTCAAGACCTCAGAACTTGCACTTGAGGACATTAATGAAACTCTACCTGCAGGTTGTGGCAGACCAGATGGCAAGCATCACCAATGTCATTGAAGTAATGATCAGTCAGCTGTTCCGAAATGAAACAATCACCTTTCATGATAAAGCAACTTTAATCAGGCGCTGAGGTAAAACACAATAGTCTACACACACAAAATTAAATCGTACTCTCCTTGAGGAAAGAAATGTAAGATTATATGAGAAATTTTGCTCTCTTCACAGAATTCAAAGTATACCATAAATGCATACACATTAAAATAACAACTAAGTGGTTCAATTTGTGTATTTTTGGGTCAACTTGTTTTTTTTTGTTTATATACTTGTTTCTTTATTTTTGACTCTGTCTGTGGTATATTCCTGCTGTTTTTCTTTATCATTTGTGTGGTCAGTCTGCCAGAGAGAGATTTTGTGCTGTGCACACTAAAGTACTGTGAAACTCCATGGGAGACCTCATTTAAACATTCAGCGAGAACGACTAGTGCATTTCATTTCTGAAGCCAAAAACATCCACTTTTTTATTTCTTTTTTTCTTTTTCAATTTCAAAGAGGACAAGACAGGCACAAGTGCGGCAACTGACAGGCCTGACAAGCATTCATTTTAGTCTGCCAAACATAAGCTGCTAGATCAATTCAAACTAGAAAACAGTTTGATCAAAGTCACTATAAAGCATGTCTTAGCCTCTCACTTAAGCATATCACTTTATCACTAAACACACTCGATAAATAAAATAAATCAATAAACCTAGTCTATTGAAGGTGCATTCATATTTATTATTCATAATATACTATACCTGAGGTTTACCTGACTGATGGCAATTTGCAATATAAGAATGTCATCACAAGAAAACAAAAAAAAAAAAAAAAAAAAAAAAAAAAAAAAAAAAAACAAAGGAAATTGGTTGGTTTAACAAGTGATTTTGTATCCTGCAAGCTTTTTTGAAAAACAAAGTAAATTTGCACTTAGCAGCAGTGGCTTTTGCTTGCAGATCAATAGTCACTGTCATTTAAAAGGGAGAAAAGAAAAGGATCTTCTGGTGCATTGCTACTGAAGAAAATGAGTTTAGACTGCTTTACACTGGTGAGTTCAGCTCTGAAACAATGCAGATTATCAAATTCTGTTCAAAGATGCAATGTTACATACAGTAAAAGCTGTACTTAAAGAGATAGTTTAAAACAAAAAATCTGTAATCATTCACTCACCCTCATTGTCGTTTCAAACCATCATTACTTTTGTTTTTTCTGTGGAGCACAAAAGATGAATTTGAAGAGTCATTTGAATTAAATTTTTTCTATACCATACCACCAAATACCAATTTTTGAGTGAACCTCCCTTTTTACTCTACTGAACCTGATTTCCCTCCAACCAGTAAATGTGGAAATAAGGAATCATGGGTCTTAAATGTGGAGTCAAGTTCATAATTCTTTATCAGGTGACGAGCACAGGCTGACCTTTCCCAAGACGAAGTTAAAATCTGTTAGAGAGATGTGCAGTGGAATTATTCAAAGAGTTGATTGAGGTTTGCCGTTTATGCTGACAGTGGCGAAGTGGATTGCTTAAATTTTCAGACATGCTTCGTCAGAACTTTCCTGATCAGCAGTAGCATTAGCATAGTTACGCAGGTGATTCCTTTGAAATTCCACAGAGTAGATGTCACTAAAAAGTACACAACCTCCATTTGCTGTTCCTCAGCCTCCGCTTCCCTCAGAGGAGCAGTTTTCTGTAGAAATACATAACGGTTTCTTCAAGCAAAGCCTGAATGTGCCCTACATTTCACAACTGTTCTGACAAACAGCTATTAAGTAGCAGAAGGTATATGAGGTGAGCATGAATACTCTTGGGAAATAGAGTTTGTCTTTTATCCCCCTCACCCCACCCCACACACACCTCATGTGACAGGATACAGCAATGTGGAATGGAAAGAAAATGTTTATCACTTGTGCATTAAAAAAAAAAAAAAAAAACATTATTGTATCCTATATATATTATATATATATTTTTTTTTATGTGACCATGCAAATATTTATTGTAAATGTATCTGTAAAGGTTTTAATAATTTGCTCTGCCTCAAGGTATGTCAGCTAGTGCTTAAGATTTCTCAAGGTTAATGCAACGGGTAAACAGAACAAAACAACAGAACGTTTTTATTTCAAATATGAGCTAAATTACATATTCAAAAGCATTCAGGGTGCCTTGAGTCATTTTAAATGAGTTCCAAAGCAATCAA
The DNA here is from genome assembly GCF_018340385.1 of Cyprinus carpio. NCBI lineage: Eukaryota > Metazoa > Chordata > Actinopteri > Cypriniformes > Cyprinidae > Cyprinus > Cyprinus carpio. The sequence goes on from NC_056610.1 coordinate 15,461,117, forward strand.
TATGTTTGTTACACGTCTGGAAGAACACATTTATGAAAAAAAAAAGAAAAAAAAAACATGCCTGCATCATTATAAGACTCCACTGACCAATATAAAACTAAACCATATAATATAAAATTAAAAAAAAATCAAAAATGGGAAAAAAAATTATAATAATAATAAAGGAAGCAAAAAGAAAATGAGGATACGAGAGCCTCAAAAAAGCTGCTGAGCTACCAGGATTTTTTGTTTAATTGTCTGTCCAGATTACATACATTGATTATGATGATGATCACTTTGTTTTGCAGAGGGTGTGTTAGAACCTTCCTGTCTGACACATAATTAAAGATCAATTATTCCTCTTGGCAGGAGTAATTAAATAATACCACTGAATAATACCAGTGCATTGGCGATCACTCTCTGCATCTCTGCTTAAGCCAATTCAGTCAATATCGCAAACTTTGACACCACGTATCAACCTCAGTCTATATTGTTTTCAGTTCCCTTTCGATTTTAACACTTAGTACAAGGTATCAAAACAGGGTTCAACCTGGGTAACAAATTATGTTTCAGCCAGAAACATTCTCTCAAGAAACACATACTCAACAAAACTGTTTACACACTCTCTCTAATGCTTTGCAATAGCAAATCTTCATATCAAAAGTAATTACTTTTAAGACGGTGACGTCTCACACAATAATTCAACTCGTATTATGTTGATGCCGGCTGCTTCGATTAGTGTAGGCAGAGTTATTTTGTGAACCGCTGTGACGTGACACAGATGAATGAATCTCACACAACAAGCTTCTTTCTCCCTTCTGACTCACATATCATGATAAAATTGACGAAAAGCATGCTTCGTTTTCGTTGAATAGACAACTACGGTAATTTTACCCAAGATGCACCAACATGGTTAACACACCGAATAAAGGCTCTGGCTCATTTTTGGCTCTGCTGCGGGTTCAGGCAGAGTGAATAAAGGCTCTTGCGTACAGGTCTGGTCCCCTTTTTGCCTCCCTGCTGGGCCCCATTGATTTGCATGGCACAAGATGAAATGCATGTTTCCTGTGAGCTCATTCCACCGCTCTAAGCATTATTTTCTCCTGTTCAATCAGGACTTATCTTAGCAGGCTGATGTTTTTTATAATGGCACTCATAAATTTCACAAAACAAAGGCCATACTGAGATCCATTTTAGCTTTCGTTTTGAGGTGGTGTAATATATATTTGGCATTGCGGAGATGTGTATTCATATACCAGGTTAATATCCATGCACTTGGGTTAATGGAAAGGGACTGATGGTGTGATTTAATATTAGGGCGAAGATGTGTGGTTCTCACTGGCTATATTGCAGCGTTCAGGGTCTCTAACATGCATTTCTTCTGGAAGTGATAGATGTTTATGCACACAGAGAATTCCACACTCTCTTGGCAATGCAGAAAATAAACTCACTAAGCTTTCTAAGGTTTAGCAATGCCTATATTTGAGGAAAAAAAAAAAACACATAATACAAAAAAAAAACATTAATACAACTGTAATAATAAAAACTCCCATGATCACGGGAAGAAGGAGGCGAGAACCGGCGAACATTCAAATAAATCTTTAATGACAAAATAAATACAAAACAGCGCGGCAGCCCCTCACGGTCGACTGCCGCGCACAAACAAAAACCAACCACAAAATAAAGCCCAGGCCTGGTCCTCTCTCGTCCTTCACTGTCGTCGCTCCTCTTTTGTATCCTCCCGATCTCCGTGGGACTCGAGACCGGTGAGTGGAGCAGGTGTCGCTCATTTCCCCAATCACTCCACCGGCCTCTGCTCCGTTCCCACGGCTCTCGGCCCCGCCCCACTCGTCACATACCCCCATCGCCCCTCGCAGGCCGGGGGGTACCCACAAGACTGCGCTCTACTCCCCCCCCCCTCCCTCCGGGGGGGGACCGCTCACGGTGACCTGCGGGGACCTGGGGGTTAGGGACAGACGAGGCGAGAGAAAAGGAGATGGAAAGGATGAGGAGCGACGGGAGACGGAGCAGAGGGGAGAGGGAGAGAAAAAAAAAAAAAAAAAAAATTCCGGTTCCCAGACACGCTGCACGCTCGGCCCTCCACCAGGGTGAACTCTTCCGCGGTGCCTGGCGGCGGCACTGGACGGGCACGGCACGACACTCCTCCGCCGCCGGTGGACGGCGACGGCTCCTCCGCTTTCGGGCAGCCGGCAGGAGTCCTCCGTTCCTGCTCCTCCCCATTCCGGCGGATGGCAGCAGGCTCCGGCCACCTGGCGAACGGCGGCGACTCCTCCGCCGCTCCCATCACGGACGGCAGCCGCCCCTCCACATCACGGTAATGCGGCCGGCAGCGAGTTCGTCCGTCCCCGGCAAACTCACCCCAGCCCACCGCCTCGAGCGTCCACGGCGCCAGACTGCTACGCCCGCTCGATGGCACCGCGGATTCACCACAGCGGCCAGGGATCTTCGGCAGCGTGTCCCTCCTTCTTCCCGTGTTTCGGCACCAGTGTAATGATAAAAACTCCATGATCACGGGAAGAAGGAGGCGGGAACCGGCGGCGAACATTCAAATAAATCTTTAATGACAAAATAAATTATACAAAAAAGCGCGACAGCCCCTCACGGTCGACTGCCGCGCACAAATAAAAACCAACCACACAAAATAAAGCCCAGGCCTGGTCCTCTCTCGTCCTTCACTGTCGTCGCTCCTCTTTTGTAATTCTCCCCGATCTCCTCCGTGGGACTCGAGACCGGTGAGTGGAGCAGGTGTCGCTCATTTCCCAATCACTCCACCGGCCTCGCTCCGTTCCCACGGCTCTCGGCCCCGCCCCACTCGTCAATACAACATATTATTATTATTAAATTATTATTATTGGTCAGTGGTTGTCCAACACAATATTCAAAGGCCCCTGAATTCAAAGATATTTTCTGTATTTCTACTGTAATAATGACCGCTTGTTTCCAGAAACTGGATATACTGATATATTAAAATAATTACCATGATTTTGTGACTCCAGGAGTTTCAAGAACTGTATATTCTTCAATTAAAAAAATAATGAGGAGGAAAATAGCTAAATAATTTCAGTTTACATATTTATTTTATGCACTTTTCAGCAATTATTTAGATTAGAGTTAGAGTGTTTTAGTAAATGAAAATAATTTAATTAAATGAAATATGTTTCAGTCATCGTGTGGCCCCCTTGGAAGTTTGCTGAGGCAACTATGATCCCGTTTGTGAACCACTGATATAGGTGCAATTTGAATAGATTATTAGATGATCTTCTGGATGAACTATCATAACAGAAATGTACTTCGACAAACACCATTGTACTGCTAGCATGTTTGCCAAAAATATGGTAATGTCATGGTACTTTTTAAAAAATGTAATCACTGGCAGAGTAACTACAATATGAATGGCTAGTTTTTATTAATTTATATATACTTTCTCTTTCTTTGGCTCTCTGAATTGCGTGTTTTAACAATTATTTCCTGGCCTTGTTTACTTTCAAAAAAAAAAAAAAAATGTAAATAAGTAAAATAAAAACTAAATGACATGTCAAACATATTTTCTGTGTTAATTGACATTATGCCACAAATTTTGTCGATTGAGCTGAAATGATATTGAATCCATAGCATTTCTTTAATCAGTACAAACTGGCGACAGGTACATTGATCCAAACTATTGTGCAAAAATAAGTATTTTCAATGAGCCAATTGTCAATATATAAGTTCAGCTAGGAGACTAGTTTCTAATAAACTAGAGCCACAAAAGTTTCTCCAACACTGATAAGCCTCTGCTCATCTTTCCCATGCCCCCTTTGCAAATGTGCTATTAGAAACAGCAAAAACATTCATAAAACAATCCTGTTATAAAGACATTTTTGTAAACATGTTGGCAGCATGTGCGATATTCTCTAACATGACAGAACAAGCCAGTAACTCACATCCCGTGAGGATCTGGATATTTTTGGAAGTATTAATTTGACATGACAACAACTTTCCCAAGCTTAACTATGCTTTTTATAAAAAAAAAAAAAAAAAAAAAAAAAAAAAAACAAACATGATTTCATGCACTGTAAAGAAAGCGTGTGAGCTGTTTAAACTGTTAAAAACTTTTCTCGGGATCATTAAACCTACAGCTAATTGGTAGTCTGCATAGCTTTGTTTATCTCCTCAGAACTTTTCATAAGTTTGAATACATTTCACTGTATTAACGAACTGCTTCCCATTGCTACCAGCTGATTGGCTCCATCTGTGCTTGGTCAGAACTAGAACATCAGGCTCCATAGCAACACCTTCTGGGTTATACCAATCCTTCTTCTACAACAAAAAGGCAAGATAAAACATGAAATCATGGCCTATAGCTATAAAGCACACAAGTGAGCTTGAGGAAGTGACTCCAGCTGGATATGATGGAATACCATCTCCCGTCCAACACTTTCAGATGTCACAAAGAGCACTTCAGTACATAAATACATCAAGACATAAGAACAGAAATGCCTTCAATGACAAGAAAATGCCAACACATACTGCTTTATCCTGTTTCCTGTTCAAAAGGTCTAAGCATACATAAGGAGCTCAACATAAAGCTCTTGAAAACCACCAGAAAGAAAAATGTCAGATTCTCCTGGGGATATTTTGCTATACTAGTCAGTGAGCTTTCCTTCAATCAGTACCTCTTCTCAGTGTTAATAAACAGCACAAATAGAAAACATACTGTACACTGCCATTGGCATTTTAGAATTATTTCTGAAGGATCATGTGACACTGAAGACTGCAATAATGACTGCTGAAAATTCAGTTTTGCCATGGCATAACTCAAATGCTCATGGTATTTATTAATTTATTAGCAATTCTAATTTATAATTTATTAGTATTTTAATGATAATTTATTTATCATGATTTATTAATAAATATAAGAAAGAACCATAAGAAAGCTTTCCCAGATGACTCAGTGTTTACCACAGTTATGTCAAACCAGTCTGAAGTCCTATAGAACATTATAGAATTCCCCCACGGGTCATTTCCAATGCAGCCATGCCACACAAGTCAGACTAACTGCATTGGGATTGATCGTCTTACTGTTAGCTCTCTTTAAAATAAGACAAACCAGTCAATGAGCTTCATTGAAATTAAAGGTGATGGACAGTGATCTACCTTGAGTTTCAAAGTGACCAGAGGTGGCGCCAGAGAATTTTGAATGCAGGTGCTGAGGGGGTGCTAGACCATTGACCGGGGGAGCTGGGTAATTCAGCGCTCCAGAATCATTCTTCCCACTGGTCGCTCTTTGCGACTTTCTCAGTTGTTCTCTGAAGTTTTTTTTTTTTTTTGCTACAACATGGGATTAATCAATGCATGCTGATGAACTTTTATCATAGTTTATAGTTAGGCCTATATGGAAACGAAAGTGGTTAACATTCAACCCGTTCTTTTTCATCAGTATTATATGTGATTTGAATTTTGTGAATGGGAGTACCTCTTTTGCTCTGTTATAAGCCGGCTTCAGATGTTTTCACTTTCGATTTCACAATCTTGTCATGTTTTACAGTAAAAGATAATCCTCTGTTTTGCTTACATCTATACACCTTTCACTTTTTAAAACTAAAACAAAAGATGGATTCATTGTAATTTTTTCATTAAAAAGCACAACAACATTAAAACAAGATACAATGACAACCTAGGTTACAGAATGTTTATTAACAAAAACGAATGAGATGAGGCATGGCATACTCCACATGCTCTATTATATAATCACTAATAAATTACAGAACGTTTAGCAAACACTGAGGAATCAAATAAAAAATAAATAAAAGAGAGCCTCCATAGCATAATGTGAGGTAAAGTGCAAAGTTTTCAAAATGAAAAAAGAAGAAAAAAAGTAAAACTAAACTCACTGCCGGTGACAGCTTGCATGTTTTTTCCCCTACACAAGAATACCAACATGTTCCCCTTCTCTGGTTTAAGAAGTGGACTTTTACTTTACTTTATCGTAAAAAAACATCCATAATTTCCTCAATATTCACATCATTTTTTTGCTGTGTCCAGCTTCGCACTCGTGCTGACGTGGCGAGTATAAACCAGGCTCTACACTTGAAGTGCTGCACAGTTCAAATGAGTTGCCATTTGTTGTTTCACATATGCAACAGAAATGGCAGCTTTTATGCGTTGAACACCTGTTTTTATACAATCTATGGTTGAACAACGTGGTTGTCGCACCAGTGCTACTTTTAATTTAGTCACATAGGCAGAAAAAACGGTCGCAGTCTGGAGTCCAGCAATTAAATATAACCAAAACAGGTTATTATTATTTTTTATACCCTATCAATAATAAAATAAATATAAATAAAACTTGCCAACTCTGTATTGTAATATTCTTTAATTTTGTAGTTCGTATGAAAAGGTGCTTTTATTTTTTATTAGCCTAAAGCCACGTCTATGTGGAGATGGTGAGTCAGCATCGGCATTCTGCAACTTCATCTTTGCACCCGACACTGACTCAGGAAGCACTACCCAGCAAACATGCCCCTTTGGGGCCCGCGTGGGCCCACTGCGCGCAAAATATCTTGCCCGCGTGGGCAGCCCACTGTGGGTCCCAATACCGGCGTGAAATGCGGGGCACGTGTGGGGCCCACACTATGGGGCCTATGGGGGGCCAGATGTGGGACAGCCCAAAAGTGTGGGTTGAGTGTGGGCTGGCCCACACAGAGCTGAGTGGGCCCCCAATGGGGCCAATTGTGTGCCCATAACATGCCCACAGGTATGTACACAGTGTAGGCTTGGTGTGGGCACAGTGGGGAGAGTAGTTTATTAATAAATATTTAAAATGTCTTCTTTTCCCCCCGACACATTCATAATCATTTTTCCGAAGCTTTGATTGCTTTACGCGCAAGCCGGAGCACAGAGTAGGCTATAGCTTAATACGCCTGCCTATATATTAAAAGATGGTTAATATATTATTATATTAATACATTTAATACAACATGTGACTAGTTGACTAGAAAAATCTTTATTCGGCAACAATCCTTATTACAACAAAGAACTCCACCATTAAAAAAAAAAAATGCTATAATGACATTACGTAAATGCGAAAGCTGCAGATCATGTCGTTATTGCATTGCACGAGTTATGCAGTCATAAGGAGTCAATTTTTTTATTTTTATTATCATCTTAATTACCCCATCGCATGACCCCATTCACATTAACAGGATGGTTGTTAAACGTGTCTCCAGCTTCAAGTTCCTGGGAATCACCATCTCGAGGACCTGTCCTGGACCACAAACACCTCCAGCCTTGTCAAGAAGGCTCACCAACGCCTCTTCTTCCTCAGGACACTGAAGAAGAACCAACTGTCTTCAGCCATAGCGGTGAACTTTTACCGGTGTGCGATCGAGAGCATCCTGACCAGTTGTATTACAGTCTGGTATGGGAACTGCTCAGTGGCTGACTGCAAAGCACTGCAGAGGGTGGTGAAAACTGCCCAACCCTTCACAGGGACACCACTTTCTGCTATTGAGGACATCCAGAGGAAACGCTGTCTACATCGAGCTCGCAGCATTCTTAAAGGGATAGTTCACCCAAAAATCTAAATTATGTCATTAATGACTCACCCTCATGTCATTCCAAACCCGTGAGACCTCCGTTCATCTTCGGAACACAGTATAAGATATTTTAGATTTAGTCCGAGAGCTTTCTGTCCCTCCATTGAGAATGTATGTACAGTATACTGTCCACGTCCAGAAAGGAACATCTTCAAAGTAGTCCATGTGACATCAGAGGGTCCGTTAGAATTTTTTGAAGCATCGAAAATACATTTTGGTCCAAAAATATTAAAAACTAAACAGACTTTATATTCAGCATTGACTTCTCTCCCGGGTCTGTTATGAGCGCGTTGACAACACTGCAGTTTAGTGAAATCCGGTTCGCGAACGAATCACTCGATGTAACCGGATCTTCTTGAACCAGTTCACCAAATCGAACTGAATCGTTTGAAATGGTTCGCGTCAACAATAAGCATTAATCCACAAATGACTGAAGCTGTTAACTTTTTTAACATGGCTGACACTCCCTCTGAGTTCAAATAAACCAATATCCCGGAGTAATATTAATTTACTCAAACAGTACACTGACTGAACCGAGCCAGATAACGAACGAAACATTGACTCGTTCTCGAGTCAAGAACCGTTTCTGTCGGACGCGTCCGGTTCGAGAACCGAGGAGCTGATGATACTGCGCATGCGTGATTCAGACTGACACACAGCGCGTCTGAACCGAACTGGTTCTTTTGGTGATTGATTCTGAACCGATTCTGTGCTAATGTTATGAGCGCGGGTAAACCGAAGGCTTGAATCAAGGGCAATCATCGCCAATGAAGTCATTACGTCGAGCGCAAAAGAACTGGTGAACCGTTTTCGGCAACCGGTTTATTGAATCAAACTGTCCGAAAGAACCGGTTCGCGGAGAAGAACAGAACTTCCCATCACTACCGGTGATCTGAAAACCGATGCAACCGGTTCTTGACTCGAGACTCAGCACCCGAAGGGGTATGGATAAGGTAACCAGACGTCCCGTTTTTCCCGGGAGTCACAATTCGTTGTCGATTAACTTAAAGTTAGTGAAGGCGGGATAGGCGAAATCACGCTGATAGAAGTGACTGTTCTCTCTGTCGCGCGCGCGCACGCTCCACTTCCTCAGTTCTCATATACAGCGCGCAATCAGTTCTCAACGCTCAAATACACACACAGCAGTCCAAATGTTTATCGTGTAGAGTATCTCACGTAAATACAGTAGGTTATAGATTAAGTGAACGTGAAAAGGTGGGTGAAAACTGAACGTGTGTCAGTATTTCATGCATGACTTCCGTCTTAAAAGGACAGCATTCCAAATTAAATACCTATCTGTCATTAATGTTAACCAACAAAAGATGTTAAAATAAATGTATACATGTTAAGTAAAACCTACAGTATCTGAAAAATGAGTTTTAATTTGTATCTCTCTATTGTATTTGTCTTATTGTGCTTCTCTCTCTTCATCTCACCCTCTCCTCTCTCTCTCTGTCTCTCTCTATATATATATATACTATTTTTATAAGTTGCTCCTTTTTCACTTAAAGAGAAAGTTCACCCAAAAATGAAAATTGTCATAATTTATTCAAGATTTTCCAAATTCAGTCCTTGATTCAAATTTCTCATAAGCGTGATTTGTAAAAGTGATTTGGTCTAAAGAGAGAAGAATTAACGATTATTTTAATTTGAAAACTACATATAAAATCGCTACCAAAATAAACTGGTAACTACAGTTTGGCTAAAACTATTGACTAAAAGTAGTGATAAAAGTTGACTAAAATGCAATGACTTTTCGTCGACTAAAACTAGATTAAAACTATGAAAGACTCAAATGACTAAAATGTGACTAAGACTATTAAGCATTTTCGTCTCAAGACTAAGACTAAGACTAAATCAAAAACGCCTGCAAAAATTAACACTGCTACAGCATGTATATAATTGGTTCCAGGAAAAAATCTGTGGGGGTGCTATGGGGGTGCTTTGTTTTTCTTGGGGGTGCTGAAGCACCTGCTAGCCCCTCCCTAGTGCGGCCCATGAAAGTGACTGATAATCCTGCTATTGATATAAAAGATTTCGTCATCCGATGGTTTCCACTTAAACTTTTACTTAGGTGTTTAAGTAGCTAGTATTTTTTTTTAAAACATTCAACAAAGACTTAGGATTTTATCACAGTCTCAGCAGAGAGAAATCTGAGCAAAGGAAGTGATGTGAGCAGTAACTAAATAAGATGCCGCCGAAATGATATGAGTGAGTTTGTGGTGGTTGTCAGCACACCACATATCTCTTTGTTTTGCCTGTATGGTGCTCTGACTGTAGGAGGGAGAGTTGTCTCAGCCTCAGAAGGCACACCCACAAACCTCCCACAGTCCGTTCATTTACTGCACACTCTCTCACACACACACACACACACACACACACACACACACACACACACACACACACACACAGTGACAATAAAGAATCTTGGTTTTTCCAAAATTCTTTATTGTCACTATATGAGCACAGAGAAAATAGAGCAATCCTTACAGTGCCATTATAGCTTAGTGCAACTAAACATCTACGTCTGCATACAGACAACAATAAAGAGTATACCATTAACACCATTAACAATAGTGATAGCGATAGTGCAAAATTAAGCCTTATCTGCAATATAAAAAAACACTAAAGAGTGTGCCATTAACAAACAATACAAAGACAAGCAACACACAAAACTAAGGTGATAGTGGAAAATTAAGCCTTATGAAATATTGTATTGTGCACATTATTGCACAATTGGCATGTATATGGTTATGTATGTACTGTACTGTAATCATGTTATTTATTTATTTAAAGACATGACCAGAGGTGTAGTTGTTTGTAAAAATGGGGAAGAGTGATGGAGATTACACACATCCCTGTATGGCCAAGTGATGACAGTACAGGTGCTTGATGTGCGTTTTCAGAAAGTTGGTGATACATTGACAGATAGGGTGGGCCCAGAGAGCTAGGTCAGTTTCAGGAATGATGGTGTTGAACACCAACCTGAAGTCCAGAAAAAAAAAAAAAAAAAAATCCTTACATTAATCCATCAAGGTATATCAGGATGTAGCATAATGCTGGACATTTCCTTTTAGAGAGAGTTTTACAGGGAGTGCAAGACCATCAGGCCATGAATATTTTTGGTCTAGAAAAGAAAGAGTGCTTTAATATCATGCTAAAAGATAATTAACTCAACTTTGAGAAGTACACCAGCATGCAAATGACCCCAAAGCTAACAGATATGCACTAAATGCCACAAAAATCCAATTTTTGTATCACTGCACTCCTGAATTAACATTTTAGATTACAGTAGCTAATGCCGGCGGATCATTTAATGCTTTACCTTCAGAAATTAAGACTAGAATGTATTTTCAATCAGCAGAGATGGCTCTATTCTAAGCTAATTACAAAAATTGGATTCTGTTCAGTAACATACAGTACCACCAAAGCCAAGTGACACGCAAGCAAGCACAAATCCTTAAGATGACATGTCTACTTTTTAATAAGCTCAATGCTATCTGCTCTAATGGAAAAGGCTCTGAGCCAACATTCATAAACCATTCTATATCATTCTCTTTGAACTATAATAGACCTTCACTCTGTGTAGGTTACCTCACAGCCAGTGCTTTTGTACCCTCTGTATTAGCAAGCTTTCAAGTATGTGTGTGTGTGTGTGTGTCATCAAAACCATGGACACACTAACGAAACAAGACTTCTCTTTTAGCTGTGTACAGAGATTTCTGGACTCAAGGCTATAATGTTTACAAAAATATGTACTGACTGAAGCCAAGTGGTTAACTTAATAAAAATTAAAGGCAGGCTATAAAAACAGAATATAAATACTGATACTAGGAACCAGGCAGACAGCAATACCAAAAGTTCTCTCAATTAGCCTGAGCTGCCTCTTATTCAAACCATATACAATATAGATAAAATAATTCAGAAATTGATCTTCGCCTCATTCCAAATTAAATTCTAATTCATCTTCCCGGTCAGTACAGTTCCAGTTCACACTAATAAACTGAAAGGGATCCAATTCTTCAATTTCACAAACATCATACACACACACACACACACACACACACACACACACACACACACACCCTGTACTGATTAAAAGTCTTATCAAAGAAATGATCAAGTATTGAATCATATCAACCTTTGCATCAAATAATAAATTGTATTTCACTCAAACATCATTAGACAATGCTAAAATGAAGACCGTCACACTAGACAAAAACTACTTAAGATGGCACAACTAACATACTGAAAACAGGATATGATGTCACACTCTAGGGCTCCTCTTTTTTCATAAATTGAAATAATTGAAAATGATAAAATATACTTTCATCTACTCAACTTTTCCACAACAATCTGAGTCAGAGAATCTTTGAGACGTCAATCTTTAACATTTAGAACATGTTTTATTGCTCAAAGATGGTTCATTTTATGAACTCACACGTTGACAAAATCAAACGTAGGTACTCAGAAATGGAAAAATGTATCCACATTTGTGATTACCATATTAAAACTACTCTGAAGGTGGTCTTGGCTCACACAAGTTTGTTCTGTCTTGTAAAACATCCAGAATTCTGCCATTCAAACAATGGCAATATTGTCCCGGCAGTTGCATTGTTAGCTCTTTTTCCTCCAAATTCTGCAAAAATGCTCTCCTCCTCTGTCTCTCTGCCCTTCCATCATTGTTTTCTCACATCAACCATCTGCTGTCTGTCCTAAGGGTGCTGCACAGGCGGGTTTGCACCCCACATAGCAAGTCATAGATGTGCTTATCTCTGCAAAACTCTCCATGCATGACAGCTGGCAAGGAGCAAAGTTTGGATGCCAACACAAAACACCACAAAATAAAACAATGGGATTGGGAAAATAACACGGTCATCTATCTGAACAATCCAGATGGCCAAAGGTTGGAAGAAATGCGACTCGAAATAAAAACTTAACACCATTTCACATGTGTCTATAAACAGATCTAAAAAGCCTACCGGAGTGATTTATCCCAAGCCCCTATTCCCCTGCCTCTGGCTACACAAACCCTTTCCATTAGCACGTTCTTGTAGTCACTGTGCCATTTCAGCGGTTTGCACCCCTCAGCTGAACTCCAGCTTATGCCAGAAGCACAGAGGTGGCCCTTCAAGGCCACATTCTCCATCTTTATTTCACAGAAAACCTGAGCCCCGTTGCTCAATCACTTTTCTCCCTCGTGCTTCATCCCAATCCTATCCCCTACATCCCGAGGCCATTCTGGAGAGTAATCCCGCAATGAACCTGCCAGAATCCACAATGAAATCCAGAGGAAACAATAAACAGCTTTACTGCTGGGAGCTATGTGCCTTCTCCTTTTTCTGAGGCAAGTCAATTAAGCAGCCAATGACCTACAGAACATGTTGTAATAGTTCCAGTACCACAAGAATTGCTTTTAATGCATAGTGGTTATAAGAATTATTGGACCTGATGGCTGATTGCATATTTAGGCAACCTCATGCTGCACTCCTTCTCTTTTGTACTTCTGAAGTGTTTCTAACCCATTTGCAATCACTCAGACTGAGCTTGTTGGTTTTGCATATTTTGCAGGTGCTTTTTAGTGTAAAACAATAGGGATGCTTAAGGGTCAAACTCTTAGGACTTGTTTTGTGAAACTGAATGGATTATGAAAGCCAGGAGAGCATGAATCATTACGTATGAACCTCACTATGAACAACATCCTCAATTATTTTTAAGCTAAAGACTGAATGCTGCCATAGCAACGGCCTCATGCATGAGGTTTTGTGCAGCAAATATGCAAAGCACATGACCACATCACAACCTATGCATTGGAAATCACATAAAGTGACGGTACACTGAAAGTAGAGTTTCCGAAAGTGCCAAAGAACTACCATTTTGTGTTCCTCAAAGATCCTTCCAGGGAACAGTTCTTAGTTTGAGGAGCTAAGAATAATCTAAAGAATCCTTTTTCACTATCAAGACCTCTTGTTAACTGAAAGGGTTCCATGGATGTTAAATACAACTGATGAAAGATACCAATGAAGAACCTTTATTGTTATGCGTATACTTAGAAAAAATAACCCATTGTTATTTTAAACTACCGACAACTTGACAATGACATTTGCAACAAGAACATGATGCAACTTTGTTCAGATTCCTGCAGTCATCACTTTTCTTTCTTTCCCTTTTTTTTTTGTGTCTGTTTCCAAGATCACTGGCAGGAGTTTTATTGGCAATGCAAGGGTCTTCACCTTTGTTCTACAGCCCATTCAGAATTCATGACTTCATTATTAATATGTGATATTATTTGCTCTCCATCTCCAAACTACAGAAAATGGCTTCCACAAGAACAATCTGTTGGAGTTGTCATTCCAATCTCCCCTCATTTATTTTCTTTCGGTGCATTGATGGCCAGTAAATACATTAAATTTGTATGATATAATTATCAGTTAGCAAACAACCAGTCCTCAATTTGAATGTGTTAACACTTTTTGTGAAACGAACAAATTTCCGATGTAATTATTTAGTTGACTTAACGTTCTCAAGCTCAGTTTCTGTTAAATATGTTTTGTTATGTACTGTTAAATAATACACATTTCCATTCCATTCATTAGCATTTCTGAAAGTGTTTATGGATCACTGGATGCATACGGTGTTGATTCTATGGTATATCATCAAAACGTGTCAGTTTTAACGATTTTATGGAAATGCATGTGTCTTTTCATTCCTGACTCAACCAGCTGACACCTGTTTTGCTTAAATATCAGCTGGGTTGAAAATACAATGGAGATAGTTTGAGTTCAGTGAGTCTATATATAAAAAGCACTGTGACATTCAGGAGCTGATCATTGTCTGTGTATAGTTTGTATTACAAGAAATAAAATTCCATGAAACATGCAAAAAATATACTTCAAAGCCCCTGGCAAATCAAGCCTCTTATTGTATTTTAGGAATTTGTGATAAGGCCTTTTTGATGTGCTTTTCAAAGCCATGTTGAGCTTCTCTTCCCTTCTCCCCTGTGTTTTTTCTTCTTATGTGCAGGAGGATAAATTGGATCTGACTAAAGTGCTAAAATCAGTCTTACACTTTTAACATCTGGTTTCATGTCCAGATTGAGGTGAGTAGCATGTATGCTGGGAATTTAGGTCTATCTCCTCCTTAAGCAGGTCTGATCATGAATAACTATTTCGTAAACAAATTTTATAATTATGAATGAGAAACTAAACTAATAAGAGCAAATTCTATAATTCCTGAGTTTCACAAAGCCATAGCATACTGCAATCAAATCTTGAAATTCTCGGTTAGCAAATAATACACTGACATAGACTCAGTACTGTTGCACATCGAGTAGACAGTTCTTTCAAGAAATGAATTACAAGGTCTACTTCCTGACTTCTTTTTTACTGGCATGCTGTCAATTACTATTGTGATTTCATAGTCTACTGTGAGTCATCTGTCAGTCAAAACTTGCATTTACTTGTATATACACAGTACATAGCCTAATAGAGCACTAGGAACAAGTTAAAAGGGAATAACGACACACTGGGTCTAATTGACTAATTTTGGTATGTGTGCTGAAAGGCTTTCATACAAAATATATGCAGAATTCACAAAAAAAAGTGAATATAGGCTACACAAATGTATTCTTACCCCAATCTGATGGATTATAGATCCTTTTAACAAATTCAGGATTAAAATGCAGAATTAAAAACTAGCAGGCTACTTTAGAGATGCATGGGAAATCATAACTTGCTTTTGAATTCCCAATTGCTCCAACAACAAAAGAAATCTATACTACTGTTTCACCAACTATCCAGTTTAGAAAACTTGTTTTATTTATGATATATTTATATTAATTTCAGAATTAATTGCTATTAATTAAATGCATCATCACACTATGTATCTTCGGTTAGTGAACAAGGCCAAACAAAATCAATAAATGCTTTCCACAGAACCGCTCCTGTAGAGCTACTCTTTTAAAAACAACTTCTTATACTCTGTAAATATGCAAGTACAGCAAGATTTTCAAATAAAGCCAGCTGAAGCACAATAAACACCTTTTAAAT
This sequence comes from Cyprinus carpio, assembly GCF_018340385.1. Taxonomy (NCBI): domain Eukaryota; kingdom Metazoa; phylum Chordata; class Actinopteri; order Cypriniformes; family Cyprinidae; genus Cyprinus; species Cyprinus carpio. The sequence goes on from NC_056610.1 coordinate 15,476,742, forward strand.
AGGCCTAGACCACACATGTTGACATTCAAACCAGCAGCGTGACTGCTTTCATACAAAAGTGATAAACAAGGAGCAACTTACATTTAGAGACATTTTTGATCCAACAATGAAAAAGTTTCAAACAAATCCAAATTTGATTGACTAACTGTAGCGCATCTCTGAATAACATACAGCAGTGGCGTTCCTAATCAATCAGTGTTTTAGAACGAATCATTTGAGTGAACGATTTAATGAGTCACTTGAAAACAGGAGAGAGACTCACTGAAAAATATGCATTTTTTTTTTTTTCTCAGAGAAGCGGTTTTAATGTTAAGTATTTCTAACCAGAATTTATCCTGCTTATATAATGAATTATGTAAAGAAAACAGTCGAAGACATAATTTAGAGGTTTAGAGAGGGTTCCAAATCCATCTCACTGTAGAAATGTGTAAATAGAATTGTTATCCCTGAGCTGAGACAATAAATGTCAGTGCAGCTCTTGCCTTGCCACAACAGCATTTCAACCCCACAACAATTCAATTGCCGCACTGTGGAAACACAACATGACAAAGTAGCCACTGAGTCAAAATTATAGCTTCAAATACTGGTGGCCCTGGCTATTTTCATGGCCAAGAGCACATAAGCTTATGATTCCAAAGAGTCATTTTCATAAAATCTTATGATTGCTTCTACTGGGCACTGATACCCACTAGTCCTTTACTGAGCAATATTTACAGGCACATCTGCAAACTCACACTCTCTACCTCCATTACAGGCACTATACCAAAAGGCAGACCTCACTACACTTGCCAGCTACCCGGTCTCTGATGAGATTTGGAAATGGTTATCATTTAGACCTGGGCTGATTTATTCATTCATTCTTTTCTGAGAAAGAGGCATCCCCCCAGAGGCGAAGGGTGAAAGAAACCCCTGATTTTGCTTTTTTTCTAATATGTTGGAGGCGCTCTGTGAATATCTTTAGTTAGGATGTATGAATAGCCCATTTAGAATTCTTGAGCTGGCATATCCAAAGGCATAGGAAAACGTAGTGATCTTGAATATTTAGTAAAATTTCTAAATGATTTAATCATGTGGCGAAAAATAAATGAAGAGTTTGTGAAAGACACATCTGCCTTTGCACCTGCATGACAGGGCTTAAATGCATAAACATGCAAAAACTAACAGTTACTTAAGGCACATAGTTTCCAAGGATCTGACTTCCTCTGTAAATGTTAAAATAACAGCAGGGCTAGTTTAATATTACAGTAATATAAAGAACATGCTGATTTTTCTAAAAGATTTGACCTCTGTGAATTGCTTTGAACACAGCTATTTTTCTTCATGTAATGATTTCATTTGCTTGTTTTCCTTCTAGAAGCTTTTGTATTTTAAAAGTGGGGGCTATGGATCACAAGAGACAATAAGGCAAGAAATGGTGACAGACAGCTGTCTGGTAGCTAGGCAACCCCAAGAGTGTCTTTGATAGAGACCTTGGACAGAGCCTGCTTTCTCAAATATCTTGTCCAAGTGTTGCAACCTTGCAGATACGATTAAAATTATTTTAGTCTTCAGTGTCACAAGATGTGTCTCCAGAAATCATTCTTTCATGCTGATTTTGTGCATTTTCCCCCTCCAAAAAACAGAACAGCATTAAATACAAAATAAATAAACCTTTTTAACAAAAAAGTCTTTACTCATACTTTTGATGAATTTATTGCCTCCTTGCTGAATAAAATTATATATATATTACAGACCCCAGACTGTAACAGTAGCATACATCCATCCTTACTTTGACCCTAAGATTTGGAATAAAACCGAGCAAAATATACACTGTAAATAAATAAATAAATAAATCTGTAGTTTTTACTAAACAATTTTGGTGGCTTTGGTTGCCATAATTTTGTAAACAATACAGAAAAACTGTAAACACATTTATAGAACAAACTGTAAATTTTATAGTATAAAACTGTAATTTACAAACAAGAAATTCTGAATGTAAACCAGTCAGTTCAACAATTCAACTCAATTCAATCAATTCAACTAAAATCTGATGTAACCTTTAACATACTGACAACCACCATAACAATTCAGGTGGTAAAAGAGAAAACCACATGAAGAATCAAATGTTTCCCACAGGGAATTCTGGGAAAATCAGTTTACAAAATTATGTGTTGATTTTTTATTAAATTTTTTATTAATTTTAATACTTCTGAAAACTGTACAATTAACAGCATTTCACTGTAAAATTACATAAAATGTCTGGTCAGATCTTTTATAGTTTGTCACTTACTGTTAACCTATTAAAAATACTGTTAACTTGAAAATCCATAATATTTTTACAATATTTTAATGTTTTCATTTGTTTACAGTATAAAATAAAACAATACAACTTAACCAAATAAATTAAAAAAAAAAACTAAAATGCAACACATGCATATAACAAAAACAAAAACTGTCAAATGCAAATTATGTTAACAAATTACAAGTTAACAGCTAAACAAATTTTATTAAGCAAAATTTTATTTATCTGCATGACATTAGAAAGCTATGAAAGTTCAAAATGAGCCTTTTTTGCTGCTTAGTTTCAAAAAATTTTAGACTGAAAAGGAAGTTTCTGAAAATGCCAGTATGTTTGCATAATACACAGAGCTCTTTTTATCTCAAAAGATCAAAGGAAATTTGACTCCTTTAACTACTATGTCTAAGGTTATTCTAAAAGAGTAAGTGTCATGTATCCGAAATTCATGGCGCTTCCTCAAAAGCTTCTCACACAGTTTTTGATGTTTCAAGCTTAGCAAATATGCAAAATCTCAACTCAACTCTCAAGCTGAGATTTGTTTTCTTTATTGTCTCTTGATTCTGCATAAACATAAAAGCAAGTTACCACCGAAATAACACAGAATGAACCATTTCACAGGTAATAAAGTCTGCTGATGATGGATTACCTTTATACGGCACCTTTTATCTGGGAGCCTGAAGCCATTTTAGTGTGAAGGAGGAGACCTCGCGGCTCATCACACACTAATCATGCACTTACAGCACTGAACCATTTCAATCATCGGCCACACAGCCTCAAAAACCACATCGCACTGAGCCCAGCAGACACTACACTTATTCAGCATGTAGAACATCACAGATGTCACAACAAAAGCTCCTCTGAGAGGGCTATACAATCATTCGCTGTTTTCTTTCAATTTCTCATTACAAAAATCTGTATCTAGAATTTTTTATGTATAGCAAACTGAACCGTAAATATAGTCTACATGGAGACAGTCGACTGGCTTTACACAGCTGAATAAATGTGAGGTCATCAATCTCAGAGTGTCCAGCTGAAGCAGTGAGATGCTTTCATTTTGTGTGATTCAGCCTCCCTTAATCTGGATAAACAATCCAATGATCATTCACTCGGACCTTTAATCTATTATTCTCAAAGCAAAAAACTCTAGAAAACAACAGCCAATTGAGACTGGGAGAAACATGTCATATAACAATAATTAAAAGACCTCCTGCATCAGGAGGAACGTCTTTGTAGGATTTGCTGGAACAAATGATTGATTTCAAAAAAGCATGTGAAAGCACTGAGATGTGCTTATGTTCAGATGGTTTCATGCTTGGTGCTGATGTACTTCTGCATGCACTTTGTCCTTTTTGTCAGTCTGTACAGGGAAAAAAAAACAGGGATACCATGGTCCTTAAGCCAGGTACTGGTAGCTTTGGCACTGTGTGTAGGTGCCAAGTCCTGTTGGAAAATGAAATCTGCATCTCCATAAAGTTGGTCAGCAGCAGGAAGCATGAAGTGGTCTAAAACTTCCTGGTATACAGCTGCGTTGACCTTGGACCTCAGAAAACACAGTGGACCAACACCAGCAGATGACACGGCACCCCCAAACCATCACTGACTGTGGAAACTTTACACTGGACCTCAAGCAACGTGGATTGTGTGCCTCTCCACTCTTCCTCCAGACTCTGGGACCCTGATTTCCAAAGGAAATGGAAAATTTACTTTCATCAGAGAACATAACTTTGGACCACTCAGCAGCAGTCCAATCCTTTCTGTCTTTAGACGCTTCTGACGCCGTCTGTTGTTCAAGAGTGGCTTGACACAAGGAATGCGACAGCTGAAACCCATGTCTTACATACGTATGTGCGTAGTGGTTCTTGAAGCACTGACTCCAGCTGCAGTCCACTCTTTGTGAATCTCCCCCACATTTTTGAATGGGTTTTTTTTTCACAATCCTCTCCAGGGTGCCGTTATCCCTATTGCTTGTACGCTTGTACTCCTTCCCCTCGCCTCTCTATAAATGTGCTTGGACACAGAGCTCTGTGAACAGCCAGCCTCTTTTGCAATGACCTTTTGTGTCTTGCCCTCTTTGTGTAAGGTGTCAGTGGTTGTCTTTTGGACAACTGTCAAGTCAGCAGTCTTCCCCATGATTGTGTAGCCTACAGAACTAGACTGAGAGACCATTTAAAGGCCTTTGCAGGTGTTTTGAGTTAATTAGCTGATTAGAGAGTGGCACCAGGTGTCATCAGTACTGAACCTTTTCACAATATTCAAATTTTTTGATACTGAATTTGGGATTTTCCTTAGTTGTCAGTTATAATCATCAAAATTAAAAGAAATAAACATTTGAAATATATCAGTCTGTGTGTAATGAATGAATATAATATACAAGTTTCACTTGTTGAATGGAATTAGTGAAATAAATCAACTTTTTGATGATATTCTAATTATATGACCAGCACCTGTATGTAAGTATGTATGAATGACTGTCCTTCATTTTGGGAAACCACTAGGCCACACACAAATATATTTTTGTTTCCACTGTGCAAAAACAATCTGGCCCTCAGTTGAATTTTTCATTCACACTGATCAGCAATCTATTACTGTGCTGTGATCTGCACAATACCTGAGGTACACAAAATGCTAATGCTGCTAAATACACTGAACAGCAGCTTGCGGTCTCTTGTAACAAACAACGTTTTAGGTTCGAAACAGAGAAGAGTTTTCTAGACCCCTGATGGAGTTGAAAGTAAACAACAAGGGATGCCAGAATCCAGATCAATTTCCTAACTGGCTGAAAACAATTGACTCTCAGTGTCATTGTTATTAGACCCGTCACAGTATTGAGTGTGTTGACCAAGCAGTGTGCAGCATAAGTCTGTGACCTGATGTCAGACTGTGGTGGCTTGGAAGTCTTTGGAGGTGTGTGTGGCAGATATATGCAGACCTCCCACTCTGACTACAGCTCACGGTTACTGTGGTCATGTTCAAAGTTAGAGGATCATCATTCACTAGGACTGAGAAAAAAACATCTTGCTGAGTCCACCTACACACTAGGGCACTGAAACAAAATAGAGTGAAAGAGAAAGAGAGAGGGAGACTGTGACAGACAGCAAGAGAATCAAAAATTAAATAATAGGAAATGAAATATTTTCATTAGAAAGAACAAAACAAAGAAAGAGCTTTGCTTTGTCCAGGTCATTGCAGAGGTAACGCGCTTTTAATGAACGTGGACCATCAACCACCCAAAATCCTGTTCCAAAGGCTTCATTCCCATAGGGATCTTTGAACACTGCTCATGCACACTGCTTCTGGCTGCATTGAAATCACTCTCTTTTGTGCAATCGATCCTTTAATAACAATTTAATGCTTTACTTTCACTGTTATGAAGTGCAACGGACCTCAGAGCATTAAAATTTCATAAAGGCAGGGCAGTGCTAATCACCAAAGCGATATTTATAATGAAGAGTGGAAATTATCTCACTATTATGGGTTATACCTTGCCACTTCATTGGTTTTGGCAAAGGCAAAATTTGAGATGAAATCATGCCGCAGAGGATGCAATGTCGACACCGAAGGTGAGAAAGGGCCATTATATCCTCTTAATTTATTCCTTAAATAAACTTATCGGTAACACTTTAGTATAGGGACCAATTCTCACCATTTAGTTGCTTATTAGCATGCCTATTATTAATCTATAGTGGCTGTTTATTAGGGCTTATAAAGCACATATTCTGCATGCCTATAGTCTACATCGCTAATCCTACCCAATATCTAACCTTAACAATTACTAACTAACTATTAATAAGCAGCGAATTAAGAGTTTACTGAGGCAAAAGTTATATAGTTAATGCTTTATTAATGGCAAGAAATTTAAAATAAAGTGTGAACAGCTTATCACTTTATAAGTTTTACAATATAATTGGCAATTTATAGAACGATATTTAAGCAGCAGGCCCAACCTGAAAAAAGCACATTACTGGCAGAAGCAATTTTGTTAAATGAAATCTTTAATCTATATATAAAAACAACAACAACAACAACAATAATAAACAACATGGTCACATGTTATTTTTAAGGTCCAATTCTCACCATTAACAAACCATTAACTACATCTTTTGCCTCCTGATTTATAATAGTTAATAATAATAATAGTTAGTAAGGTAGCTGTTAAATTTCGGTACTGGGTAGGATTAGGGATGTATAGTCACGCAAAATATGTGTTTTACATTTATCAGACGCTTTTATCCAAAGTGACTTACAGTGCATTCAGGCTAACAATTTTTACCAAACATGTGTTCCCTGGGAATTGAACCCACAACCCTTTTGCGCTGCTAATGCAATGCTCTACCACTGAGCCACAGGAACACTAAAAAGTACTAATAAAGAGCTGGTAATAGTAGGCATGCTAATAAGCAACTCGTTGGTGAAAATTGATTTCTAAATATGGTAACAGTGGTTACCATATTTATAATTAATCATAATTTAATAATAATAAACGATTATAATATCGATAACAAACACACTTTTACCTGCATATCTTGCAGACATTGTTATTTTATGCATGACAATCTAAACTTACTCCAATGACTTTTCTTGAAAGTTAAAAGAAAAAATCTAAGTCAAGTTACAGCGTTTGTCATCTAAAATTGGCAGGCTGTAGAAAAAGTGTACTGCTGAGAAGAAGCCTGAACATTGCATTGCAAGTATGGCTACAACAAGAGATAGAAAGAGTCAGAGAAAGAAACATCTGAAAAGATTTAAGGGTAACACTTTAGAATAGGGAACACTTATTCACTATTTACTACAACTTTTACCTCAATAAACTCCTAATTTGCTGCTGTATTAATAATTAGTAAGGTAGTTGTTCAGTTTTAGGTATTGGGTTGGATTGGGATATAGAATAAGGTCATGTAGAACAAGGCATTAATATGTGCCTAATTAGTACTTGTAACACAAGTACTCGGGAACAGAAGGTCAATGATAGTACAGTTTATTTTAAAACATGAATAGAAGCAAGCAGGGTGAGATTCAGGTGAATAGATCCACAGAAGGCTTTGATTATGGTTTTGATGACTGGAATTAACATGTGATATCTTTGTACCGACAGCGGGGAGACCAGGATGGAGGAATCGTTTCACACACCTCGGGGGTAACACTGGTGAGGAGATTGTGGAAGAGGGATCGCTGGAGGCACGTTGGAGGAACGATGGAGAAACACAGGAGTCTAGGAGAAACGGGCTGGCAAAGAGGTAAGTAGAAAGGTTAGTATGAGAGTCACTGCAAGTAGCTGAGATGGGAGTGGTTCCGTATAGTAGCTACGAGATCGGACAAATGAAAGTGACTGAGGTCTGTGCTTATATGTGGTGGTGAGTGAATGAGATCAGGTGCTGGTGATTAAATGATTGGATTATGAACAGGTGCTGGTGATTAATGCTCAAGTGAGGGAGTGCGCTGTGGGTGATGAGCCTGACCGACTTGTGACAGTACTAATAAATGGCTAATATTCTAGTAATATTCATGGTAATAAGCAACTTTAAGAGACCCTAAAATAAAATGTTACAGATTTAAGATTGAGCTTCAGCAGTCCAAACACAAGTTTTATAACAACATGTGTCTGGTACATCACGTGCTGATGTCAGTTTGACTGTTCTAGGGAATAACCATGACAATGTCTCACAGCAAATGGTCATTCTTCTCTAGTTGTCAGGACCAGCGCCAGACCATGCTTTAAGTGTGGCTCATTCGCACACTCTGAATGTAAACCTGAGGGCATAGCTGACATTTCTGAAATAATTCAGGCAGACAGGGGCGCACCACAATCACAGCAATGCAGCTGTCAGTCAACGTATCATGAATGTGGCTATACAAGCACAAAATCATCATGTATGTATTGTAAAACAAGCTGTGCTGTGTGTTTATATATATATATATATATATATATATATATATACAAGTTCACACACACTTACATATTACATATAGATTATCAGTTCAATTCTCACTAAAATATTTTAACCCACACAACAAGGACAGTTATTGTTCAGATGAATTTAATAAAAAAATAGGCAAATAGACAACAAAAAAAGATAACTGTAAACTTTCAGCTTTTTTGACACAAAACAAAAATAAGAAAGCTAATTTCTGTTTTTTCTTCCCCCCAAAAATGTTACATTTATTTTTTGACTTTAAAAAGCAGCATGCAGTAAATGTGGTCATTCTTCATTGCCTTTTACGAGCCTCAGTAAATGAATTGATAGGCAGTGCTGTGCACAGTGCTTTATAGACACACGTCTTTTATGTTGTTTTTCAGTTTAAATTAGGGGGGAACCGAACAAACGGACAAGCGTCACAGAAAGAACAGCAGGGAGCACAAAAAAGCCAAGGTTCAGCTCTGGCTTTAGTGTCTAATTAAAGCCTTGGCTGTCATAAAACTCAAAGTTTTTATGAAAGTCAAACTTCTGGCTGCAAAAACTTCAGCAATGTGAACATACATTTCTGATAAATATGAATCAGATGCAACTGCTGCTGTTGCTTTCTCAGTGCTGAGAATCTGCCTGTGAGTTGGCTGCCTTTGTAGAGTGAGCTGAATGGTTCTTTGTGATGTGAGGGCAATTGTAGCCAGTCAGGCTGAAACTGCACCAGTGATTAGGAAAATTGAGTTTTTCAGAGCCACTGGGCTTTTTGAATCAAACTCTGCGAGATGCCGCTCTCGGGAGCCTTTCCTGCAAAAAGACACATCGGTACTGGCGCTCACTCTCTGCAGATATTTCTGGATCCAGGTGGTACTTTCAGTCAGATTAATATGTTAATCTGTTATGTCAATTCTCTGAATGAATGGGGGTTCATTTCCTGAAAAAAAAGAGGAAACTGTTCCGTAAGTGATTGTGAAGTTGGAAAGAAGAGTTATTATTGTGAAAATCTCCAAGAGCATTGGCATTAAAATAAGTACTCCCAAGGGCCTTGGCTTTGAAATATGCACAATTCAACAGTGAAGAGTAAGTAAGGCCACCTGTGAAAGTTTAAATTTCGCAAATAGAAGCGCAGGGAGTTCACTTGGAATGAATTGCACCCACAGATAGTGGCATTTTATCTGCATGCACTATCTGTTTTTGTTATATTTCAATCTACCACTCTCCAATTTACTAAAGGAATTATGCAAATTCGTAATGTAGTGACACAAATACATCCTCAAAATCTGTGTGGAATACAAACTGCACAGCACAACTCCTGATGGAAAACAATATAAATATACAGCGGATCAGGAAAAGTCACATTACTAGATGTGTAAAATTACATACATCACAGTTCATTTGAATTACAGTTTGGCAATGCAACATTTTCTATGGGACTTTACCATTCAAACATAATACTACAGGCATGATAATTAAAAGAACCACTGAGGAAAAAAATATATATTATTGAATAAATTAACTAACCAACTACTTAACTAACTAACTACCCTTTTGGAGTCAGTTTTTAAAGGAAATACTTTTATTTAGCAAGTGACTGTAAAGACATTTATAATGTTACAGACAATTTAAATTTCAAATAAATACTGTTATTTTGAACTTTCTATTAAAAAAACATACATACAGTAATAAGCAAAAATATTGACAATAAGAAATGTTTCTTGACACATCAGCATATCCAAAATATAAACAAATAATTGCAAGATATAAACTCACAATTTTGGAGGGGGAAAAAAGTCTTTAACAGTAACACTTTATAATGACTTTAATTTACAAATTATTAACAAACATTATATAATGCTTAACAGATCATTAGTTTTCATATATTTCACAAAGCTAGAAATATGATGAATGAATGTTCTTGTTAATGTTTACTAATGAACTTACTAAACATCTAATGATCAACATATGATTATTTAATTTAAATTGAAAAGCTTACAAAATGTCCGTAACTTTCAGTTCATATGATCTTCATTTTGTTGGTCTTTGTTTGTTGTGTAGGCCTCTATTTACACATCTTAACAAATCATCAATTTTTGCAGTACCTAATCTGGATTGGAACCAATCAGGTCCAAATTCATCATTTGAAAATGTTTATACATGTTTACTAAGCATTAACTAAGCATTAATACCTTTATGAGCAGTCATCTCAATGGCAAAAATTGTGCTGAAAGAGCCGAATTTACACTATTCACACACCTTTACTTGTCATTTATTAATCATTTGTTCATGTTTTTGCTGTAGCCAATCTAAAGTTGACATATCAATTTTTACCTTAAAACAAAATTAAAATTTAAAAATCATGACAACAATAGTAAAATAGAAAACAAAAGTAAAATGTAACAAGGTTTATGTAAACAGTGACTGGTTAAGTTTAGCTAAATGATTGCCAAAGACATAACAGATTGTAATTTTGGTGCAAAAATTGTTTTTATTGCCTCAACACTCACACTCTTACTACTCTTCAGTATATCATTAAACAGGATATTGCTTGAATTATAAATAAACAGGAGAAAACAAATCATTTTTAAAAGAAATACTTGTTCATTTATCAAAACAATATAATGTAAACAGATTAAACTGTGTTCCCTTATAATCAAATTGACCCTGTACACTGTTGACCCTTTAACCAACCCTTAAAACTACACCACCAAACCGGTCCCTAAACTTACTTGTATCACATTTTTATATTCTCATTTTAGAACATCTGTTAAAATCATTTGTAGATTTTCAATAAGTGCTTGATCATATGGAACTGAAATTGTAAAGACATTTGTAAGTATTTTGACTCATACCAAATAATGATTTGTTAAACATTATCTAATGTCTAATAAGTTTATTAGCAAACATTAACAAGCACATTATCTCACGTTTCTAACTATTTGAATATACAGTATATTAACTAATGATTCATTAAGCATTATATAATGTTTGTTAATGATTTATTAATGAAAGTTTTTATAAAGTGCTACCCTTACATAAAGTATATTAGAATGATTTCTGAAGGATCATGTGACACTGAAGACTTCTAAAGAAAATCTTTGCCATCACATGAATTAATATATATATATATATCATTTAAAAATATATATATATATATATATTGCAAAAATATTTCACAATAAAGAATGTTTAACTGTATTTTTGACCAAACAAACGCAGCCTTGCTGAGCATAAGAATATTATTATTATAGAAAACATCAAAAATTTGTCTGAAACCAAACTTTTGAATGGTAATCTAAGAATAAGAAAGCAAGCAAGCAAACAAACATACAAACAAACAAATAAACCTCATTAACCAAACATTCAGCTGTTGGGCGACTAGTCAGTTACCAGACCATCATGACCAGTCTTTACCATTTACTCCAGAGCCAACGGCACAACAGAATGGCTTGATTTCTATTGGCCTGTTGTGCGCTGTGGCAGTACTGTTGCTTAATAGGTTGTATTTTCTGACTGATAGGATCTGTTCTGTCTCCTGACATGCCACCTTATGGACTTGTAATGTGTATGACATACCCTTTTACACTGGCCTGAACGATTTATTAGCGTTCTACACCCTGGGTTGAAAAAAAGGAATGGTTGATATTGTACTAATGTGCCAGTGTGTGTCGACACACAAGCCTTGTCCTTGTATTTGCTTCAGCGTGTTCTGTTCACAGCTGTTTGACATTTGTGCAATGTGAGTTGTCTGTGTATATTTGTGTGTGCTCGTGAAATGAAACCTGGTGTCACCGGCATCATTTCTCTCTGTTTCTTCCACTACCTTGGGATTTGCCTTTCGTTTGTCAAACTAAAAATGTAGCCAGTAGTTTCTGTTATGAATGAGTGAAAAGCAGAGTCGCTTTTGTAAAACGGTGGAAAACGCTGATTGGATTATTTTCAATTGTGTAAATACACTGTGTTGTATAACCAATAATGTAATGTATTAAAACAAAACATTCTTCTCTCCCCTTCCTCCTCCCTCCTCTCTCGGTTTTTATCCTCTCCTTTTTTCCAAGGTGACAGTAAGAGGGCTATGAAACACTTGTTTTATCACACAGACTGCTGACAGCTGCAATTTAATTTGTGACCGAGAGTAACATCCATACCCATACTTTCAGGAGCAGGACTGAATGAGACATTGTGGTGGGGGGGGGTTCTTAAAAAAGTTGGGGGGTTTGGTGGGTGTGTGGGGAATCCCTCTCAACTCACTTCAACTCATCTTCTCTATCACCCCCCACTGGTTTATTCCCAGCTAAGCCACAATAATGATAAATGACCAAAACATCATAAAATATCTCATGTCTTACATTGTGCTACAACAACCCTTTAGGTCCTTGTGAAGAAGACTAGAGAATGTAAGTCGAATGTGAAAGTCAGACCCTTTGACTTTTCTCCTTAATGGTCTTCTTCTTTATTTAAGTTACCTTTTCCTTGGCTTTTATATAGGAATAATTCCCACCACAAATGATCTTCTCACCCTCGTCCTCATGTCATAAACCTGTATGACTTTTATCTTCTGGGAAATACAAAATTTTGAACCTCTGTAAAAGGGTTCAAGACTAAAGCACACTAAAAATAGCACAAATGTGGCTCATACACTATAGATATTCAAGTCTCTGAAGCTAGTGTGGGAAACAACTGTTATATTCTTCTGGCCCCTTTTGAAGCTTGATGCCCAGTGTACAATTGGTAATGGTTAAATTTTGAAGCGTTTTTCTCTAAGTTTAGGTGAATAATAATAACACAGCTCAAATTTTTCCTCAGGGTTCAAAGAGGATTCACTAATGAAGCAGACACTAAAAATAGCACAGCGGAATGTGGGGCTCATCACACTGTGGATACAATCTAATGGACCAAATTAAAATGTCTTCTGAAAAAATTACGCCATTGAGCCATGTGTGGATAACAATTATTTTGTATTATTCACTGAACCTTTTATTCAAATGACAATCTGTCAAAATGCCCTTTTTGAAGCTTGAAATGATACTCTCAGTAACAAGTCCATTAGCATTGTGTAACTGGATTTAATATAATAAAAAATGATAAACATACACAACACCACAAAAATACAATAGAATAAAAAATAAAAAGCTATAAATTATATTTTTGTCAATGGCAGGAATAAATGCAATCCTCAATCCCATGAGTCCCCTTTTAGGTGACTAAGAATTGTAGTTTAAGGGTGAAACAGGTGCTCGCACATATCATACTTTTTCTTTCTGAAACAGTTTCCTGAATGCACTTTTTTTTTTTGGGGGGGGGGGGGTGACCTCAATCAACAAAGCTGTGGTATAATGCAATGTAAAGTCATTCAAATTTTTGGTACATCTTGCATTTTCAGTGTTGTTCACCCAGCCACCAGCAATGTTGAGATCCAAGAAATAAGACAGACATTAAACTGACAACCATATTAAAAACATGTATATTAGCCTTAGAGGGGATTCTTTGATTGAGGCCAGATCAGTTTCGCCTAACTTTGTGTTAGATATACAATCTAAAAAAAAAAATCATCCTAAGTTCTGGGAACCAAATGCATTTAAAAAATATGAAATGAGTCTTCTTCTTTGAGTAATTTATTATTGTGTTTACCTGTGCCCAGACTAATTCAAAATTACAACGCTAAGGAGCGAGGCTCCAAATCACTTGCTGTCATAAGCATGTAATTTTAAATTAGCATACTCAGCAAATTATTATATATATTTTTTTTTTTTTGTTTTGCATGTGAGGCAAAAGTCTAGTCATTATCATTTAGAATACTTTTATCCAAAGCTATATAATAGATACAAATGGAGGACAACATGGTGTCAACTGGTGTCTGCTGTGTCGTCAGGGTGGCCAAGCGGTCCCAACTTCCCCTTATTGTCCCCGTTCACAACTTCAATTTCCCACTATCCTGGGCATCAAAATTTTCATGTAAGCTGGTCAAACCTTTGTTTTGCACTGTCCTCTTGTAAATACTAAAGTTCTGTCATTGTCTAAGGAGAGTCCTTGTTAGCAGAAGGCGACCCTGCTTTTGTTTTTCCCTGTGTTCCCGGTCGTTGTATTTCGGTTTCGTGGTTTTGACTGTTGAATTGTCACCCTTGTGTTTTTGCTGGTGTTCCCTGGTTTCGTCCTGCAGTGTTTTCTGGATGTTGTTTAGTTTTCCTTGTGTTTGGACGGATTACCTGATGTTTCACCTTTGCCTGGCTAAGTTTGATGATTTTTTGGATGCCGGCAATACACATACTGCAATTATCTACCTTCCCGTGTGTCGGGTCGTGATAGAAGAATCACACCAGCACAATGAAAAACAGGGGAGATTTCAGAATAGAAAAAGGGTGGGTGCCTAGAATTGTTTTGACCAGCTAGTTATAATAAAACCAAAAAAAACGACTTTGCCTAATGATCATTGGATGGGGCGGACTGATCCTGGGACTTTTGGGGGTTTTACTTTTACCCTGCTTCATCTGTGCTTCATATGAGATACAGGAATGAAATGCAAAGATAGGCCCGCCGATGCCCAGCGCCACAGCACAAGATTCCATGAGTCCCTCCCTTGCTGCCAGCCCCACGGAAGATGGCACTAAGGCCACAGCACAGATGCCGTATTCCCGGGAGACCATAAAGTTCATTATTCCCAGGATGCGCCATCCCAGCATTTCTTCCTCCTCCGCAAGTCAACACGGTGCTCGACACATGGCCAAGGGCCACCGTGCAGGCTTTGCCCGCCATTTTCTGATTGAACGATGCCCGGGTTCTGTTAAGATGTTTCCTTGCACCACTGCAGGAACCTAATGTGTTGAGCATCCCGAGTACCTTGAGTTTCTGTGGACACTGGCACAAACAAGAGTATCAATAGGAGACAGGCGTCATTTAAAGCTGAGGGGAATATGTGCCGTGCAAATGTAAAAGTCAATAAGAAGAAGCTGGTCGGCGCTCTTATTTGTCCTCTGATCCATTTTTGTGCCGTACTTTATCTTGCATTGCCCGAGGTTCTAGTCGTGCTTTTCACCCAGGGCCCCGATGCAGCATGCCTTTTTTTTTGCTTGCGTTAAGATAGGCGGTGGCCAAGAAATAATTTGTCTCCCTGGTCGCCTATGCCGAGGCGGTGCCATTTTACACAGATGCAAAGGCTGTGCCCAAAAGCCAATTAGGCGGTGCCTGAATTTACCGAAATGCATATTAAGGCGGTCAATTTAATTAAAAAAAAAAAAAAAAAAAACGGTTTGCCGCCTGAACAAGCAAGACCTGGATCGTTCACGACAGATAAAGGAGGGTTTATTTCCGTGCATGCATAATTAATGCTGTGCCCGACAGGCGGTGCCATGTCATAGGCGGTGCCTGTTTGGCCTGAGGTATTGCAGTTTCCCGAGTGCCGATGGGCGTTGGCCCGATGCGTATTCTGCGGTGCCCAGAGTGCGGTTCCTGACTGCGTTGATGCATGATCTTAGACTATCGACGGTGTGCTTTCTTCCCCGACTGTATGTTGCCGACAGTACGGTGGTCCTCTGTCATTGGGGCGGCGTACACAGCTGGTCGAGTTGTGTGCTGACACCTGGCCGTGCCCGAATGCCTGAGGCGGTGCCCGACTTGCGGTGCCCAGAGACGGGTTCCCGAGGTTTTTAAGGCCCGAGACTGAGGCTGTTTCTGGAGGTCAGGGCGGTGCCCGATGCGTTCCGCAGGTCGAGGCGGGTGCCCGATGTTGTTCCGATACCGAGGCGGTGCCCGAGTTGGTTCCGGAGGCCGAGTCCATTTTCCCCGAGCGGTGCCCGAGCCGATGGGCCGTCCCGAGGCGGGTGCCCGAGCCGAGGCGTTCCCGAGGGGGCCCGAGGAGGCGCGGAGGCCGTGTCCCGTGGTCCCGAGGCGGTGCCCGAGGCCAGAGGCCTGTTCCTGAGCGGGGGTGCCCGAGGGGAGCCGTGTCCCGAGGCGCTTGCTCTGAGCACCGAGACAAGCGAGTTCCCCCGTCGGCGCCCGGGCCGAGGCGGCCGAGGCCAGGCCTACGTCTCCCAGGGGAGGCCCGTTCCCGAGGCCGGCTCCTGAGGCCGTGTCCCCGGGCGGTGCCCGATGCTGTTCCGTAGGCCGATGCGGGGCCCCGAAATGGTTCGGGAGGCGATACCCCGTGTTCCCAATCCGTTCCCCTGAGGCGGTGCCCTTGTCTGAAGGGTCCATTTCCTTATGTCCGTCCCAATGCGTGACCCTGGCCATCGGCCACAGCCTGCTCCTTACTGTCTCCCCGATTTGCATGTCCGTTCGGTAAGCCACAGTTTCAAATGGCTAATTCCCTCCCATGGTCCGTCTGCACAACTGACGAGATGGAACTGATCCACCCGTTGGCCACCTAACTGCCTTGCCCCCTCGTGGTCCCTCGACTTTCGGGTCCGACCGTGGCCACCTGACTGCCTGGTCCCCTCGTGGTCCCCTGAACTTCCGGGTCCACCGTGGCCACCTGAACTGCCTATTCCCGTCGTTGCCCCTGGAACGTTCGGTCCCGTTGGCCCCCTGAACTGCCTGTTTCCCCGTTGGTCCCCTGAACTTTCGGGTCCACCGTGGGCCCCCTGATCTGACCAATTCCACCTGTGCTACCACGGAGCCATCGCTGCCGGTCCCAGTTCCTACAAAACGGGCCTGGCCGCCATCCCTCGTTTTCTGCCTCCACCATTCCACCTCCTCCTGGGCCTCTTTGTTTTGTGGTTTTCTTGTGTTGCTTGATAGCTAGTCTGCGAAGGCTGCTCCTGACGAGGGGTTGTGTATACCGGTTGTTCACGGTGTCCTGTTCTGTGTCTCCCCTTGGGGTCTATATTTCCACCTAGCGGTCTCACTTCCCCTTATTTGTCACCTATCCATCATAATTCCTTCCACTAGCTGAGCTGCTCATGCCCACTGGTGTTCATTGTATTCAGCTGTCCACCACTTACCTTTTTTGCCACCGTTTTTAATACCCTGGTTGTTTTCCTGTTCATTTTACGAGTCCTTGTTTGCCTGTCCCCGCTGCTTTTTTCCGTTGTTCCCTAGTGGATGTTCGGTTTCGCGTTTTTGGACTGTTGAATGTCACCACGGTGTGGTTCTTTCCGGTTCCCTGTTTTCGTGGTTCTGGTGTTGTTTATGTTTCGTGTGTGTCGGTAAACTTGTATTACCTGGATGTTTGACCTTGGCCTGGCTAGTTTTATGATTTTTGGATTGCCTCAATAAACATACTGAATTGGATTTTTTTCTACCTGTCCTTGTGTGCGGGTCGTGACAGTAAGTGACGATGTAAAATGATGAGACACAGGTAATTTAATTTTAAACTCAAAGGGGGCCCAGTCTTCACGCTTACATCTTTCTGAAAAAGGGAAGAAGCATTCTTTATAATTGTGTGTGTATATATTTAGACATATACATAACTATAATCACACCACATATAAATTTCCTTGCCTTTTTGTCAGAAAATTTAACGGAAACTGGCCTACCTTTTTGGTAGTTTAAAATTGAAATTACTGGTCCTCCTTTAACACTAACAGCTTAACATTTTATATGGCATCCCCTATTTGGAGATTATATAACGATAGACTTGTTGTCATAAAATAGTACTCAAACCAAGAGCAGCAACAATAATAATTAGCACATTATATTACGGGCCAAGTGAATGCTTGAACAAATCTACGATCTGGCTTACGTTCTGAGGTGTGCAATTATTTTCTGGTAAACGCAGGGCGAACTCGAGTTCCAGACAGCTCTCTTGACCGCGCATTACAGTTCCATATCACTTTTCGCATATAGTAAAGCTATAATAACGGTCACGCAGTTTGACACAAAAAGGTGTTGTCAGCGCTGCCCTGACGAGTTTATAAGTTTAGCCTATACAGTGTAGCAACTTAAGCAACACATGACATTTTTCAATAGCAATGTAATAACAAGCGCTGTTAGAACGCTGCAGGCAGAAGAGAAGACGCACAGAGGTACGTTAGCCTAATTCACCAAATGTATCTCTCTCTGTGTGTGTGTTTCTGTCGCTCTCGGGCATTCCCGCTCTCTTTCTAATAACTTCATTAATAACTGCATTAGAAGGCTGTACTTTTGTACTAGCAAAAGAGGCATTGGATGAGATGCGGAAGAAATAGTCCTACTCATAATAGCGATTTAAGTACAAAAAAGGATGAATCCCTTTAAGTAAATCATCGGATCGATGTCTTGAGGTGTGGTTTAACTGTATATAAAGCGGAATAATTGACTCCGGCCCGTTGACATTATTAGAAAAAACTCTGCTTGCGCGTCGTCGTGGCCGCATCACCACCTCGGGTGTGCATTATTTTTCTAATAATTCAACGGCCCGTCGTCAATTATTACTTACATAATTCTAAATTTTCCATTTAAATACTGTCAGCAGTAATTCAAAAAAGTAATTCAATGCACATCCTTATTTACAAAAACAGGGAGTTAACGGTAAGTGAAAAGACAAAATAAGTGTAAAGCTTTGATAGAGATTTTGCATGTCCGATTCAGTGCTACCAAAGACATTTAGAGA
This sequence comes from Cyprinus carpio, assembly GCF_018340385.1. Lineage (NCBI taxonomy): Eukaryota > Metazoa > Chordata > Actinopteri > Cypriniformes > Cyprinidae > Cyprinus > Cyprinus carpio. The sequence continues at coordinate 15,495,442 of NC_056610.1, forward strand.
TTTCATCCGTGAATTCCAAATATGCGTTCTAATATTTCCTTGTGTCCTCATCTCCTCTTATTACACTTCTCTTCTGTTTCACAGCTGGAGACCAAGACAAAACCATATCAAATGGTTAGCCTCGCTTTCATTACAAAGCATCATCAAGGGACTGCACTGGAACTATGTGACCAAGTGGATGTATTATTATTATTTATTATTATTATTATATTATTATTATTATTATGTTGCCTGCTTTAAAGATTATCAATTGCCCTCTCAGTGAAAAGTTTGAGATGTTGTGCAAATTAGTCATTTGCATGTGTAGATCCACTATTATGAGCTAGTCTGGAATATAAAATATCATTGTTTAGAATCTGTATCACCTGTACCACATGAAACGAATTGCAAATTGCTTTCCTCAACTAAATGATAATCATCAAATTGTGATTTATCCTTACTACATTTAGTGAACAAATTAAAAAAGAACAGTTTGAGAACAAATAGATATCAACAAACAAACAATAAAGGAATAATTTTACACCTACAATGTGTATTTTCTGAAAAAAAACCAAAACAAAGCAGAGTTTATCTATTTCTCTGTGTGACATAAAGTGCTCACGGGCCAAATTCTTACAATTGTGATATTACAGTTCTATTGTGACCTGTTTCAGAAAATTGCCAAGATTTGCCCTTTACCTTTGTTCTGGCGTGGGGTGGGGGGTGGTTCCAATTCATTTCCATTTCATCTTTTATATATGCTAATTTGTCTGTGGGAGAAATTAACTATGAAAGTTGGCCGGCTGTTTGGATAAACTGAAAGGACATGGCTTCACACTCCACTGAATTGTGGTGGATTTGGGCAGCTGAATGTGTAATAGAATCACTGGAACTTGTATTGTGCTCACTTTATAAATCAGACAACATCTGTTTGGTTATATGGGGGAATATGTTCTAGTGATACACCAAACTGTTAACCATAAATATTATCACTTTTTTGCAAGTTTCGGAAGATGATATCACTATTTTGCTCATTCAAGTGTTTCAATGCATATCACTATCTATCTGCTGCCTGAAAAACTGTATACATCTACGTGTACACTACACTGTGGAGAAGGTCAAGATCATTCAGGAACCTCAAAGTCAAAGTCGAAGAAGACGAGAAAAGAAGAAAAGAAGAAGAAGAAAACGAACAGTCTATATCTAACCAAATTTAACAAAATTTGGTTAATCATTTATGTTTTTTTTTTTTTTTTTTTTTTTTGTCATTATGCAGATGAATAACATTCAAAATTAAAAGTATGGGTCAGTTTGGTTTGGGGTTAGGCATGGAAAGCTTGGTTCAACGTCCACTTAAGGATTAAAACATAAAAAAAGGTAATTATGACTTGTCTCCCCACCAAAATCGCAAACATGGTAAATGATCTAACGCCCCCGCCCATCCCAATTAGTGAGTTTATTATAACCTGTAATGGTGAGATTTAAAAATAAATGTGCCAATTCTGAGAAGTCTGAATTGAGAAACTCCCATTTGCGAGAAAAACAGTGAGAATGATTTTTTCATTTTTGTCTCCTCGTGGTGGAAACAAGTTTCCATAAGATTAGAACTACTCATGAATATAGTTCCCCAACTCTGAAAATAATATACATGACATCAAACTGTGGTGAGGGCTTTAAACACACCTTGTTTCTATTTCTCAAGCACATACAGAACAATCGCACTCCTCCATATACTTTGTACAAGCACTCAGTAAAGTAATCAATCTGTTTTCTCTGACTATAGTAGCCCTATGCCAGAACAACACACCATAACTGAAGCATATAATAAACTATATATTGTTTATATGTGGATTATTATGACCTATATTAACTGCTCAGCCTCCCTATATTTTATAAACCATAAACCTGGAACTGTGTTATATGTATCTGCAGCACAGAATGTGACACTGCACTGCACACGACTTTTGGCCATATATGTGATAAAACTAAAAGAGCTTCTCGCTTGAGCCGATTAAACAGAAATTTACTGAGAAAACAGATAAAAGAGTCGTACTCAAATCTCCCCGTGGTCAATATTCGTTTGTTTACCTGACTTTCATCTCCCCGCCCCCCCCGCTCCCTGGTTGTCTGTTCCTTGAGAATTTTTAACCTGAGCTCAGCAAAGAAAGTAACCACGTCGTTCTATGAATAATCGTTTAAAAATGCCCATTTTTTAAACATCTATCTAAGAATACGTACACGGTTAGGTAAGATTAAGCGAGCATTAGATGATTTAGACATCACAAGAGGCTTATAAATATTTCAGCTGATTAAAAAGGAACTAATATTTTGGCTTATTTATTTTAATATAGTGGCTAATAAAAACTGTTTCCAAGTCCAGTCACGAGCTGGTCTGCATTAGTTATCCAGTGCTGAATTTCCTTATTAAGAGTTGAAAATGGATATAGCGTAGATATCACCACTAAAGTACAGCAGGGTATCTGGACTGTTGTCGGCGGTAAGTGTAATGTTATGAGTAATTTATGGCTAAATGTGTGATGTGTGAATTACTGGCGATATGGATGTAGTAGGTAGTATTGTGTGGTATAAAGTCTTTACTTGCTGTCTTCTTTTTTATTTAAATAATGATTACGTAAAACACACAGGCTCAATTTCAGAAGTTATAGAACTATTATAAAGTTAAAAAGAATTGTTTGTAGAAAATGGTCTTCATATTGAGAATGAAGACTGGTGCTTTTTTTTGCCCAACTAGTCACATCAGCATGCTTGTCATTTTTCGTTTATATTACTACTAATTTTTTTCCATATAACAAACACTGGGGAAAGGATTATGAAAGCTGAAAAATGTTGTTTTTCTGTGTAAAATTGCTTGTCATCTTCACAGAGCACATTTATTCTTGTTTGTATCAGGGTGGACAGAAAAAAAATATATATTGTTTCACAGTCTCTACCCACACCAAATATAAGGCACTAGAATTTTTGCTTTGATTGCACAAACATTTATTATTACTGCCACTGCCATAGACAATAAGTACAAATCTGAGTCAACAATGCTTAAAACAGATGGGATTTTGACCAGTTTTATGAATTCAGTGTCAATACATCACAGTTATTTTGCTGACTTTCAGTATTCCAGAACTAAGTATTTCCATAACAACCACATGAATTGGATAGAAGTGTTTATTATTGATTTTTGGTGGATAATAAATCACGGGGTCCACTGGTGTATGATTGTTCATAAGCTTTAATTTAAAAAACAAAAAAGGCCTTAACAGGATTATCGTTAAGACACTGGAGATATTCGTCAGTAATAATAATTTTGCTTAGTAGGTAAATACAGTAAAAGAGAATATTGACTATTTCCATAGGTACAGTCAAATGGGTAACAACACATTCTCACTCACGAAAGAATGAACACCTACCGTAAGGAATAAATAATTACAGAAAGCGGAAATACTGAAGATAATGAGGAAATGGTGCATACATATCAAGACCAATCCAAGGAGTTTAATAAACCCCCGACTCCACAGTTCAACACAGTACTTACTAACAAAACCAGGTAGCAATCCTCCCCCCCCCCTCCCCCCACCTCTCCTTCTCTCTCTCGTCTCATTTCTCTGCTGCTTTGGGTTTACATTGAGTTTTGCATTTAAAACACATTTTAAAACATTTTTTTTTGAAAACTGTGCATCTAGCCCTGCCTGGCCCACGTTTCAAGATGAAACGCAGTGAAGTACTCACGTATTGGGAATAAAATAAAAATTTTTTAACAAGGTGAGAGATGGTACTTTAATTTAACCTCCTTGTGTACTTTAATCAAAGGAGCCCTCCCCAAATTCCAACCCTCACAGTATATTCACTTCATTGTCTGTTCATTAGTCAAGCACAAGAAATGCAACATTGGGGCAAATGTACCCCACATTATTCACTTCTGTGTGGGTAAAATCACACATGGGTGCCTTTGGTGCTTCTGCCCTCCTGAGCAGTAGACAACAGCCTCCCCATTAAATCATGTCAGTTGGATTCTGCCAACCAGACACACAATCTTTACATTTCATTAAAAATCCAAACTGAGCTGGTCCCCATCCTATCAGAACCAATAAGGCCTGGGGGTATGAAAAGCCTGTTCATGTTACAATGTAGCCAGGAGGAGAAAAAGAAAGAGAAAGAAAAAAAAAAAACAGGAAGCCCTGAAAGATGCCCAGAATCTCCTGCAGAATGAAGTGTGCCACTGCAAACCTGCCATGTCAGTTCTGTTCTCCTGGCTTTGTTCCCTTCCCACTGACAGAGAGACGGATTGCCAAAAAAGAATGATCCGTAGTCCTCCTCAACTGACCAGCTGTCTGTTCCCTCTCTGCTTGTCTCTCAGAGCGGTGGTTTTTGTGTAATGAATCACTCTTGGTTCTTCGATGGGATATTAACCAAAAATCACACTTTATACAGAAGAACTAGGGTGGGTTCTTTGAGAAAATTGAGAAAAGGATGAACTTTTTCTCGGGGTTTAAAAAAAAAAAAAAAAAAAGGGGGAAGAATGGTGAAGGGAAAATGACAATGAAAACATCAATAATAAAATGTTGGCAAAGCTGAATTTCCACCGCCAGTACTCCAGTCTTCCGTGTCACATGATCCTTAAGAAATCATCTAATATAATGATTGCGCTCCAGGAAACATCAAAATTATTACAAAATTATTAAATAGGAAATAACTTTTTCGGATATTAAATAATAATAAAAAAGTACTAATTATTTCTAAACAACTTGAAGCATCTTCCAACATGGAAATATATAAAAAAATAAAAAATAAAAATAATATAAATAATAATAAACATATCAGATTGGGCAACATCATACTGTAATGCCTGTTTTGGGGTTTTGTGTTTCATGTTCATGTTTTCATGTCTTTTATTCTGTAGTTTGATTTATGCTGTTTGTGTCATGCTTCCCTTACCCTCTTGTCGTCTTGCTATTGGTTCCTTCTTGTTCATTGTGTCCATGTTCTCATTGGTTTGTGTCTTGTGATGTGATTATCAGTTCTGGTCTGCTCATTGGTTTCTTTAGTTGTGTCTTGTTTGCCATTGGTTTTGGTTCCTGTCATGTTACCATCATTGTTTACTATAAGTAGTCATGTTTTTGCCATTGTCTCTTGTCGTGTATTAACGTTTGTAACCTGCTGTCGGTGAGTCTAGTCTGTTTCATGCCAAGTCTGTTCAAGCCTCGTCGAGTCGAGTCGAGTCTATTCACGTTTGTTCAAGTCAAGTCTTTGTTTAATGTTTGTTGAATTATCATGTAAATAAACTGCACTTGGGTTCATCGCTACACTTGCCTTCAGTGGACTGATCATTACACTGCTGGACTGTGGACTGATTCAAGCTGATAGAAGAGCAACTTTGACTGAAAACATAACCCCTCGTTACAACCGAGGTATGCAGCAAAGCATTTTGTGAAGCCATATCAACACGCACAACCTTGAGGCGATGGGCTACAACAGCAGAAAAGACCCCACGGGTACCACTCATCTCCACTACAAATAGGAAAACGAGGCTACAATTTGCACGAGCTCACCAAAATTGGACAGTTGAAGACTGGAAAAATGTTGCCTGGTCTGATGAGTCTCGATTTCTGTTGAGACATTCAGATGGTAGAGTCAGAATTTTTGGCGTAAACATAATGAGAACATGGATCCATCATGCCTTGTTACCACATCTGTGCAGGCTGGTGGTGGTGGTGTAAATGGTGTGGGGGATGTTTTCTTGGCAATGCACACTTAAGGCCCCTTAGTGCCAATTGGGATATCGTTTAAATGCCACGGCCTACCTGAGCATTGTTTCTGACCATGGTCCATCCCTTTATGACCACCATGTACCCATCCTCTGATGGCTCTACTTCCAGCAGGATAAGCACCATGTCATAAAGCTCGAATCATTTCAAATTGGTTTCTTGAACATGACAATGAGTTCACTGTACTAAACATGGCCCCCACAGTCACCAGATCTCAACCAATAGAGCATCTTGGGATGTGGTGGAACAGGAGCTTCCATGCCCTGGATGTGCATCCCACATATCTCCATCAACTGCAAGATGCTATCCTATCAATATGGGCCAACATTTCTAAAGAATGCTTTCAGCACCTTGTTGTAATCAATGCCACATAGAATTAAGGCAGTTCTGAAGGCGAAAGGGGGTCAAACACAGTATTAGTATGGTGTTCCTAATAATCCTTTAGGTGAGTATACATGGTATACATATTATTATAGGTATATATATATATATATATATATATATATATGTATATATATATATGTATATAGATATATATATATGTATATGTGTACCATACACACACACATGTATAGTGTACACATGTACACACACACACACCTTTTTTGTACCTATTTATTTACTTTAGATTTTTTTAACCCTACCCCTATGTCTCAACATAACATTTATTTTTGGACAGAGGTTGGCAACCCATGGTCACCACACTTTCAATGCATGTTAAATGTTCTTGGAAGAAAGACAGTCATACAGTTTTGGAATAACAAAATGATGGGAGAGTAAACTTCCATTGGGTTTCATATTTTGTGTTGGTAACCATCTAACCAGCTAACTATCCTCAATCAGACAAAGGCCACTGTTGTTCAGCTATACAAAGTTGAACAAAGACCATATCCGTAACATGTTTAGACATAGAGGGAAATAATGTTTGTTGTTCCCAAGATCCAGAGGCAAATTTGCTTCTCTGTCTCCCCTGCAATGACGTTAGTTAAGGATTTTTTGAGGAAGATTAAAGCTGAGGAGCGTATGGACTGAGAAACAAGCAATGAATTAAAGTCTTGTTCTTGCTCAGTACATTGTTACTGAGGTCCTTGAATAATCTTTGACAAAAAAAAAAAAATGAAAATAGAGCAAATCCAAAATTTCAGAAGAAGTATAAAAGACAAGTCCCCAAAAGGAAGTCGGTTCTTGGTGCTGTCAGGGTCTTAAAGCAAATCTTTAAAACAAACATACCTATTTTTTCCATCTATTTTCTAAAAAGGGTAATCAGGCCTGACTCACTAGGATGACTCGATGACTACCTTCATTTTGTAAAACACCTTTCCTCAAGCAAAGACTGAACATTAGCTGAACGCACTGTCCAAGCAAAGCACATTTCACAGCATGTACAAATGGTAAATCTTGTTTCTCAAAAAAGTTTTTATTTTCTTTTAAATCATTTGACATCATTTGACAGTCAAACGTAGGTAATCAGCAAAAAACTTTGCTGCACTTACAGAAACAATTTTCGAGCATAAGTTAACTTTTTTCAGTCAAGGACAATCACATCTATGAAACAACAAAAAATGTGCCTACTACAATATGAGGAAAAGTGAAAACAGACCTGACAAAAAAGCAGAGTGATCTCTCTAAAATATCTATATCTAACAGCAGATACCTTCTGCAAAATCCTTGTTTCCAGTGAAGCTACGGATCTCTTTTAAGAAGCATAGAGAATTCTTGGAACGATTTCTGAACATGTAGCTCTCTATACAGCCGGAAGCAAGTGCTTCATGCAGCATTTACCCTGGCTCTATAAATAAACATTGTAGACAGCATACTGTACTTCCATCACTTACATTATTTGACTGCTATGTTACATTGACATGAACGCATCTGAAGCTCTGTATGCCATGTAAAAGATATTACTTTTTTCTTTTTTTTTTCCAGCCCTGTAAAAAATTCTACAAAATATTGAACTTTTTGCAAAAACTGGCAGGTAACAAATATAAAAACTGGCAGGTAATTTTAGAACAATTACACTGGGGCTTCATGTTGATCTATCCTCTAAAGCTGAAAAATCAATTGATGCTCTCTCATTTATCAGAAATAACAGGACGATCACTTTTCTGATTGATATTTACAAATATTTACAACTTTTATGACAACTCACAACTTTTTCACAAAAGATTAAACCATATTTCATCTACTGGGTTTGGTAGGCTGTAGTCTGGAACAGCATGTTGCCACCCAAATACCTGGAACAGTTAGCAAAATAACATCTTTTAAGCCTGACGACTTATGAAGAGAGAAAGTATTTATTTCCTCTTCATCAGCTTCAGATCAACCCCTGTAAATATCCTCTTATATCACAGAGCTGTTCCTTCATGGACAGGACTTCTAATGGTTGTTCATTTGATAACAAAGTCCATTAATGGAAAATTGTGCCCCCGCCGGTAGCATGTGGTGAAAAAAATCATTTTCTCCCTCCTTTGGTGGTGGATTTTTAATCTACAGCACCCGGTATGAATCAGATGCTGTTAGTATTTAAAGTACTGTGAAAGGAAGTGTACTTGGTCTTCCATGTCCAGAAAATGACCCCATTCGGCATCTGGATGGTATTAACAACATAATATTCTGTATACTTTTTCCATGTAATATTCTATGTTTATTTACTTGTTTATACATTTTAAAAACCACCCTCATTCAGTTTGTCTTTACATTTGCACCTGTGAAATAATGGATGCTCAAAATGTAATAATGTATTTTGCCTCTGAAATGACTTTTCTTTTACTTTTTTTTTCAACTGACATTACCAAGCCCTCTTACTCCTTCTCTCTAACTATCTATGACATTCAGTAGATAAATTTTTTTCAAAAGTCAATCAATTCCTTATAGATAAAAACAAGTCTTGCACTACATCTTTTGCAGTTTTGCACTTGAAAATTACTTAACCAAATTTCCATGCTCTTTCATGTGGACTAGAAATTGTATAAATGCGTCTTTGAAATGAAATATTTTTATAGACATACAGTATGATGATTTTAGGTTCTATACAACATCAGTGAAGTCTGCCTGCTTTCTGAAGTGCATAAGTGAAGAACATATTCAAATTTTACGGCTCCCTGAGATGACTGTAAAAAAAAAAAAAAAAAAAAAAAAATGGTGGTCATATGGTAAATATTACATTTACTGCAAATATTAGCACCATACTATAAATAATATTTTAAAATATACTTTTCTGACAACTCTCAAACAGTAAATGTGTAAATGAAGATGTTGTGTGGATGATGCTCAGACCAAAACCTACTGTTCAAACCATAGCGTGTGCAGAAACCCGAAGTATGACATTCCAAAACTTAATTCATTCACGAGTATTTGAAAGCTGTATTTTGACACTCACATAAACATATTAATAAATAAAAGCTGCTGGTGACAAATTTAGCCCATGAATCTGGGTCTTTCTCTGCCTCCTGTAAAGTTAACTCTTGGTTCATGAGCACTCTTGAGTTCAGGCCAGTTTCACAGAAGATCCATTCCCTACTTTTCCCTGAAGAATTCAAGTTTCATTTAAATTGTGTGTGTGTGTGTGTGTGTGTGTGTGTGTGTTTGTGTGTGTGTGTGTGTGTTGTGTGTGTGTGTGCACCTGTGTGTTTCTTTGTTTCTTTCTTTTTTCTTGGTAAAAACTGAACAAATTAACTACTATTTATCCACCTATGTATTTGTTAACTGTTTGGGATCATCTGATATAATCCCATCCAAATAGGAATGTTGCACGTTATTTTTATCACAGTTCTCATTTATGTTTATCTACGCCGAAAAGCATAGCAACAGCTATATTTGTCATTGTGATTTTTGAAGTGTTGGCCTTTCATAACACGAACATCCAGATGCAAGTACATTAAGTCACATGTTAATAATAGCAACTCAAAGAAATTCAGACGCCACTATGAAAGGAAAAACTATATTTACAATGTCACATCACAATGTTCAATGGAAGATACAAGACAGGTGAGTTACGGGAAGCCATGAGGAATCTTTCCTGGTGCCTGTCCTTTGTGGCCCAGGGCATTAAATTGTCTGTTTAATAAGGTGGGAATGTGATGGGAAGTTATAATGGGTATCAGGTTGCGGTAGTGAGACAGGAGATTTGCGGGAATGCGTGCAGAGAGCGACCGATGAGGGTGGAAGTTTGAGCAGATAGAAAAAAGCATATTAGATCAGAGTTTAGACTGAGTATACTGCATGCTGAACTCATTTCTTTCAACGCCACATGACCTTTTCCTACTCTCATGTTCTCACCTTCTTCCTTTCATATGTGTGTGAACAGAATGAAGAAGTTTTGCACTTCAAAAACCCAGACAGGTGTGTTAGTCCTACGGTCAGAGAGGTCATAATTGTCTGAGGGAAATGAAGACAGACTTGCCAGCTTAAGCACATTTTCCTTTGCTATCATTCTGAGATGGCTTCTATTGAGCTTGATAACTCAAACAATGTTTGTCAGGTAATAATATTCCCCCAGGTTTTTCCATTTTCTTGTAGAGATATACTAATGAACTCGATTAGAATTGAATAACTGTAGGGTGGGGTCTGGTATCTGTGTCATTGCTTACTATGAAGTGATTTGTTATGTCTTTCAGCATGTTGTAATATAAAATATTAAACTTTAACGTCAACATTTTTGATGGCAACCCCCCCCCACACCCCCACTTCTCTAATATAAAAATAATTGTGGTGAATATTTTAACTGGTGAATAAACATTGAGGCGACACTCTTAACATTAGCGTTAGTTCACCCAAAAATGAAAATTCTTTCATTAATTACTCACCCTCATGTCATTCCAAACCTGTAAGACCTCTTCTTTTTTTCCCGACAGTGTATTCCGCCATTTTGGAGAGTACCACGACGCATGCACGCATTCCCGTGAACGTAATCAACGTAATCAGCATTGTTTATGTTAGAACTGTTCAATAAAGTCTTTTTTTAAACAACACTTATAACAATCCAAGAAAAAAACGCACAATAAATTCTACTCTCCAAAATTTCTTAATAAGTTACCTCAGGGAGAAGAATTGTTGAATAAACTGTTATTTTTGTTTTCTTTGCACACAGAAAGTTTTCTTGTAGATTCGCAAAATTGAATTTGTGCCACTGATGTCACATGGACTGTTTTATCTATGTCCTTACTACGTTTCTGGGTCTGGGAACATTTCAGTTGTGTTGCTCTCAATGGAGTGTCAGAAAGCTCTTGGATTTCATCAAAACATCTTAATTTGTAAAAAAAAAAAAAAAAAAATCCAGTTTTTAAAAGACATCTTTCAAGAAGTGCCCAGTTTTGGTGAACACAATCATGAGTAGTACTAGCAATGGATTTGATGTTTGAAAAATCTAACAAACTAAAAAAATAGGAAAAAAAAATGAATATATTGTTGTTATTATTATACAAAAAAAAAATGCTTAAAGAAATTTAGAAAAATGTGAAATTAACTGTAAGATTCCTCATTGACCAGTAGCAATATTAAGCTCATTATTTCTATCCTAAATATTATATTTACACGATGGCAAGAATAACATGGAGTTATAATTTGTAATATTTATGTGTCTGAGCTTGACCAGAGAATATTCCTAAAATCCTGATATAGACCTTCAATATAAATTAAAAAAATGACCATATTCATATTCATACATATTTATTTATTTATTTAAGATGGAGTAATTCAAAAGATGTAGCATATCAAAAATGACTCGCATATTCTGGAGCTGACATTCCCTTTTTCTATTTGCTGCATTGCGTGTCCCTATTGGACCAGGGATTGACAGACTGCTCACCACCCTCGTTTGTCAGTACTAAGCCTGAGATGATCCAGCCATTAATTTCTAACTGACATTTTCCAAATTCAGTTTAATATAACTGAAAAGTTATTTCTTTTTCATTTGCGAAATGATGAATTCAAACATAATCAAATATATGTAGCACAAATGGTTTGGACATGTAATGAGCAGAGCTGAAGAATCTCATGCAAAGGCAAAAGAGTGAAAATGAAATCTCTTTCCGTCAGATTGTTCAAGTTACCATCAAAAACAAATGTAACATGTAATCTACAACACTTATTCTCCACGGTAGCATGTTTATATGAGAACATTCTTCACAACAAACATCTAAAAACGCAGTGTGACAGTAGCATACTTCACGGATAGCATTTGCTAATGGGAAGACCTTCTATTAATACTGCATTTAAATGAAAATGATAAAACACTTGCGTTAAGTTCTGTCAGGTTCAACCAAGGTATAACTCTATTTCTAGATAAAAGTACTGCTTTAGTTTCCTTTCAACATTATTTTAGCACTTTTCTTTGACATCTTTACAGGTTCCTTTTCTCTGAGGCTTTCAAAGTGCTGGGCTGATTTCTTTTTTAAATAAGGTAAAAGTATTTCTCAGCAATTTGATTTGCACATTGTGCCTCTCCAGCAATTTAAATACATCCAAAATCAAAAATCGGGTCTCTCTTCTTCCTTCCTCTCCCTCTCCTGGATGGGCATATAGTGTGCCAGGTCACACTTTGATCTAGACCATCAGAATCTCTGTGGGTGATCTGGCAACTCTCATTCAACAGACAAAACAAAGGCTGGTCTGCAGAGTGTTTCAAAAACCTTCGATTATATTTCAAAACTCGGAATTGATGTTTTGGGGAATTCGAATGAACAAGCATCAGCACGATTGTCATCCAACAGATATGGTTTTGAATTTTGCCTTTTATAGAGAAAAGCTGGTTGTGGCTAATGAAGACCGCTGGGAAGAGGCTGATAAAAATCAGATGAGAGCGTAAAAAGAAAGATGGCTAAACTAAAAACATCAACCAGCAAAACATAAACAAATCAAAATCAAAAAAAAAAAAAAAAAAAAAAATCAAAATCAAAAAAAAAAAAAAAAAATTCTGGTAGTTCTGGCACTAGTGGATGTTAATGGGTGTTTTGTGTGTGAGTCAGAGGCATCCCGCTACTTCAGCCTTCACATTATGGTCCCATAATGTGTGCACAGTGTTTTGGGGATGGCAAATGAAAAGGATGAGACTTTATGATGATACTCTCTAACACGGCATAACCAACATGGGGATTGTTCATGCAATAAGTCACTTTATACAAAGAGCGTCTGCTAAATAACAAGTAACCAAACCAACAGAGACAGAAATTATTTTTATCTCTCCCGAACCTTTGTGATGTTAAGGATGTTTGATCATACACCTGCTAGCTGTGACATTTTGCAAGTGGGTGTCATATGTCTCAATTACCTGATTCACTGCTACATATGCTCCAGCGGTATATAGTTTTAAACAAAAGAGATGCTAAATAAAGACAAATCTGCATTCAAGTCTAATACTTCCCTGTGAATAACTTGGAGCAAGGAGCAGAGACCATAGGGTGCTCAAATGTGCCTTTGAAAATCACATTTTCACTCTGTAAATGTCAAAACCAGTCTATTAAAGGACAAGGGCTAAGCATATGATCTTGAGGGTCAATTTTAACCACTTGGGCTGTGAAAAGGTTGAATGACATCTGCTTTGACTGAAGGTTGATGCATTCAATGCTGATTTCATGTGAAATTGTGCAGAAATGGCTTCATTTGTGTCAGGAGAAAGTGATGCTGATGGAAAAAAAATAGATTTGATGACACATGTTCACATAATATACACCACTTATTGAATGTTCCCTCAAACTCTTAAACACAATTCATAATTTCAGCACAGGGCAAGTGCACATTAAATTCCAAACCCTATAACTTCCTGTATTTCCCTTCTGCACTAATGCATCTGTCTGTCTCTATGCATTTGTGCATTGTTTTTATTATTTATTAGAATCCTGTCTTAGACTATTACAATTTTAACTAAAAGTGTTTAATCAGAAACACTGGTAAATGCTGACAGTAATTATTAAACAAAAAGTATTCAAACCATAAAACAATTGAATGTATATATTAAATTGTATATATTATATTTATTACTGTATAAGTCTCAATCAAAACCAACCCAACATGAAAATGTAACGAGGAGCCTGAAGCCGAGTGAGAATCCATATGCAGAAGTTTATTAAAGGGCAAACCAGAATCAGCGTCAGAAAACAGGCAGTAGTCAAAACACAGTCAATCAGTCCAATTGGCAGCCAAAGCTGAGGGAAAATCCAATAAACAGAAGTAGAGTCAAACAAGCAAGAAGTCCTACACAATATCAACAGGCAATGGTAGTAGAACACTTGGTAAGGCAGTGAGACTGGCAATACGTCGCAGAGAGTGTTTGGGAAAGCCATGCTTTATGGCTGCCATATACGAAGTCACCAACGAGGCAGCAGAGGGAGCGTGACAGTCAATAATCGGGTAAGGGCTCCCTCTGCTGACATGGCATAACAGAAAACAATTGAGGCTGAATTTAACATATTATGTAGTATGGATTGGACAAAATAAAATAAAATAAAACAAATACATTTCTCTAATATTCCCTCCATACTAACTAACTAACTAAACAATATTAGGCATGGGCCGATTACCGGTTTCAAGGTATACAGTGATTTGAAAATTTGACGGTTTCAAAACCACTAATATCTTCCATTATACCGTTCCTGCGGTATGCACTGTTTATCATGTCTCCACAATGACTGAAAGAGTAGGAATCCCTCAGGCTGAGTGCTGTGTAGGGAGTAACACTGATCCCTTGTCCTCCTGTTGGTGCGAGCAAGCAGTCAGTCAGCAGTGTGTAGGATGGCCGAACTTAAGGAGCTGTCCCCGGAACTTAAGGCCGGGTATACAGGTGCATCTCAATAAATGAGAATGTTGTGGAAAAGTTCATTTATTTCAGTAATTCAACTCAACTGTGAAACTCGTGTATTAAATAAATTCAATGCACACAGACTGAAGTAGTTTAAGTCTTTGGTTCTTTTAATTGTGATGATTTTGGCTCGCATTTAACAAAAACCCACCATTTCACCATCTCAACAAATTAAAATATGGTGACATGCCAATCAGCTAATCAACTCAAAACACCTGCAAAGGTTTTCTGAGCCTTCAAAATGGTCTCTCAGTTTGGTTCACTAGGCTACACAATCATGGGGAAGACTGCTGATCTGACAGTTGGCCAGAAGACAATCATTGACACCCTTCACAAGAAGGGTATGCAACGAACATTCATTGTCAAGAAGCTGGCTGTTCACAGAGTGCTGTATCCAAGCATGTTAACAGAAAGTTGAGTGGAAGGAAAAGTGTGGAAGAAAAAGATGCACAACCAACCGAGAGAACCACAGCCTTAATGAGGATTGTCAAGCAAAATCGATTCAAGAATTTGAGTGAACTTCACAAGGAATGGACTGAAGCTGGGGTCATGGCATCAAGAGCCCCACACACACAGAATGAGTGGGGGTCATGGATCCACAGACGCCACCCCACACTGTCAAGGAATTTGGCTACATTTGTCGTATTCCTCTTGTAAAGCCACTCCTGAACCACAGACAACGTCAGAGGCGTCTTACCTGGGCTAAGGAGAAAAAGAACTGGACTGTTTCCCAGTGGTGCAAAGTCCTTTTTTTTTTAGATGAGAGCAAGTTTTGTTTTTCATTTGGAAACCAAGGTCCTAGAGTCTGGAGGAAGGGTAGAGAATCTCATAGCCTAAGTTGCTTGAAGTCCAGTGTTAAGCTTCCACAGTCTGTGATGATTTGGGGTGCAATGTCATCTGTCTGGTGTTTGGTCCATTGTGTTTTTTGAAGTCACTGCACCCGTTTACCAAGTAATTTTGGAGATTGGAGCACTTCATGCTTCCTTCTGCTGACCAGCTTTTTAAAGATGCTGATTTAATTTTTCCAGCAGGACTTGGCACCTGCCCACACTGCCAAAAGCACCAAAAGTTGGTTAAATGACCATGGTGTTGTTGTGCTTGACTGGCCAGCAAACTCACCAGACCTGAACCCCATAAAGAATCTATGGGGTATTGTCAAGAGGAAAATGAGAATAAAAGAGACCAAAAAATGCAGATGAGATGAAAGCCACTGTCAAAGAAACCTGGGCTTCCATACCACCTCAGCAGTGCCACAAACTGATCACCTCCATGCCACGCCGAATTGAGGCAGTAATTAAAGCAAAAGGAGCCCCTACCAAGTATTGAGTACATGCACAGTTAATGAACATACTTTCCAGAAGGCCAACAAATCACTAAAAAAATTTGTTTTTTTTTTGGTCTTATGAAGTATTCTAATTTTGTTGAGATAGTGAATTGGTGGGTTTTTGTTAAATGTGAGCCAAAATCATCACAATTAAAAGAACCAAAGACTTAAACTACTTCAGTCTGTGTACATTGAATTTATTTAATACACGAGTTTCACAATTTGAGGTGAGTTACTGAAATAAATGAACTTTTCCACGACATTCTAATTTATTGAGATGCACCTTTACATTCAGGGTTCCTTTCCTTCTCGCACACAGCCGCGTCCGCACACAGCTTTCAAAAGTACACTCAACCGCACATAAACCCGGACGGATGAGCTCGATACATGCACAGTACCACGGGGTGCGCGGCTGTCCGCGAGCCCTCTTGATGACGAAAATAACGTAATGCCGACCGTGCGCGGACGGCTGAAGTATATATATACCGGCAACCGGCCGTTTTTTGCCTTATTGCAACTCTCTGTTCTGGACTTGCGCAAACTGCGTTGCTAATGCAATCATTTTCCAAAATGTCATTTATGTGAAAATATGAAGTTTGTTAACGCCCATTAACACAGGCCAGAGACGCTGAAGACGGATGCACAGAGAAAAATACTGTAGCAGGCAGATCACTCACTGTTCATGATGCACAAAACTATGAATAGAAAATCCTCAATATTGATTTGGGGGTTTATATGAATGTGTTTTTGAGGGGAGCTGACTGTCTACTGAAAAGTTTACATGTTTTTTTCTTTTCATCTCGTCTCTGTATAGCTCATATTAAAGCATTTCAGGGCAGCGCAGCTTTGTTTACAGCGGTAACAAAGGAAACACTGTATCTGGTCTGTATCTGGTGTTCCAGAGGCGTCTCCTGCTGTCAGAGAGTGAATATGCATCTCATTCAGAGCTTCTGCTGTTTGTTTCGTTCAGGCATGTAGTATAATTTCACAAGCTTGTCAGAACATTTTGTTTTTGCTTCAAATTGGGTCATTATTAAATCAAAATATGTGTATGATTATTATTATATAACTAAATTATATGAAATTATATAAATGATTTGTATATTAATTATATAACTAAAATAAAATAACTGTAATTACAGATTTAGGTTAAATAAAGATGTCATTGTTTATTTTTTTTTCTTTTTAGGGAAAAAATAAACTAATTCTACTGTTTCTAATATTCTGTATGATGCTCAAAAACAAAATATATTGTGTCCAGCAGAAAAAAAATAATATATATTTTTTTTACCCAGTCATTTAAAAATAACACATTTCAGAGTGGTAACAACGATACCGTGAAGCCGTGATATTTTTGCTTAAGGTTATCAAACTGTCAAAATCTCATATCGGCCCATGCCTAAACAATATAAAATATACTTCTAAAGCCACACACATATTATAATGTCTTTGAATAATCTGTATTAATTTTTTTTTTTTTTTTTTTTTTTTTTTGCAGCAAATGATAATAAAATTCAATAAAATAAAATAAAATGTATAAAATAAATATATTTTCCCTAATATTCCTGCCATAAAACTAAGCAACTAACTAAATTAAAAATAAATAAATAGACTTTTAAAGTCACAGAATATTTGTAATGTCTTTGAATAATCTACATTGATGCTTTTTTGCAGCAAAATATACTGAAAAAAAACATAAAAAAATAAAAAGAGAGAGAGAGAGAGAGAGTGAGAGAGAGAGAGGGAGGGAGACTGGTGTTTGTTGTGGTTTGGAAAGATAACATGACAGAATAACACGGCGGATATCGCATTTTGCGTAAAATTAAAAATTTACTTTTCAATACCGACCAGATACATACTGATTTTGGCGGGAACTAATTATTTTTTCAAAAATGACGTTAATCGCGTTTTGGAACCAAACTCTTCATATATGCACATTGTTGTTAAATTTATATATTCTGCATACCATGCTATTTAATTTAAACCTTAAATCAACTTATAGCCTTAATTATAACTGTTTTATTCCAAGTGCACAACACTATAACACAAAGAGTATTCAGTGAGATTTTTAGCATTTACACCATTCTAACAAAAAAACTGTTTCATTACACTAACAAAGTTTGGGTAGTTGTTACTGATATACTCTAATAAGTATGCAGTCTCTAACGAATTTAGAGAAGAAATAAAATGAAGGAAACAATTAAAGCTTAACTTAGATCCAACAAAAGTGTGAGATGAATTGTTCCTAATTACTCTCAGTCATGATCACAAATGTGTTGAGTTGGCCTCATTGATGGGTCTAAAAGGGACCACTCTGCTCATTATATAAAACTCAGAGTAATGACACCTGGCTAGATTAACTGCTCTCGCTTAAGGGCTGTAGAGAATCAAAGCACTAATCCATTGCTCCCTGCATGGCCTCCCTCCTCCCTTCCTGCATTCCCATAGTAGTCACGGACAGCAGTGCTAGGAGTTAAGTGATACAAATATTTGTTCTGGGCATAGATACATGGAGTCCAGTAGTCTGGGGAGAGCACAGAAATCACCTCTCATCCAAGTCGCATCCAAATGCGGTTCTGATAAATGACTGTCACTTGGAGACCGCTCAACTGGAAATGCACGGCCCTCGATGATTAACCAACAGATGCTAATCCAATGCAAATCATCACCCCTGTCCACAAGGGTAGAGGAGGGAAACATGAATCATTTGGGGACCAAGCCAAATAAAAACAGCCACGTGCAACACTAATTCCTTGTGACTTAAAATAGCTAATGTAGCCTCCCACACTGAATAAAATAGTTAGATTTACTTTGAAACAAGTTTCATTAAGAAATTTCTAATAAACTTTGCAAATAATTAACACACTAGTAACACACTGGATTAAAGCTTAGTTTCATTTACAACTTTGAAAAATCATTTCTTACAGTGCATAAAAATGTCACTTATATAATAATACAAATAAAAACACAATAACACAAAAATATTAATTAAAATATCAAAAAAATGTAAATACTAGGCTTTGTATATATATATATATATATATATATATATATAGTGTGTGTGTGTGTGTGTGTGTGTGTGTGTGTGTGTGTGTGTGTGTGTGTGTGTGTGTAATCTGCTTGTATGTATGTGTATAATAATAATAATAATAATAATAATAATAATAATAATAATAATATAATAGTAATAATAATAATAATAAAATTTCACAGTTCTTTGGGATTTGCATTTCACCACCAGTTTATTTAATTTTTTTCTGATTTCTTTTCTTTTCTAATTTGAAAGTGATGTGTACCACGAGAATGCCAAAGCAACTTATACAGGTCCTCTCATTATTATGCATTGGAAATGTCTTTCACAGGGGCAACACATGAATTCAAAGTATTTTATCAAAGGAAGAATCTTGTTATTGCTGTATTGTACATGTATCATCTTGCCCAGTATAGTAATGCTCTCTTCAAGCTATTCCTGTTTTCTCCATGAAAATACACTGAATGCACTTTAACTCTTCCATTATGAAAGCAGTAAGACAGTGTGACATTTTTCTGTAGTCATCTTACATCACTTTTGCTCTAAAGACAATCCCAGTCTCTGACATTTAAACCTGCTCCCTCAGCAGCAGTAATGCAACATTAACTGAAGGCAATTTTGGGGCCGTCAGGATGAGGGATCCCAAATTGTGGTATTATTTTTATAAAGGGATAAAAATGCCATTTTCAGCATATGTCAGAGATGAAACTACACAGTGATGACAGACAATTCGGGCTGGCCCAGGATTCGATTTTCAGGTGATTGAAGTGACATGTCAAAATGTAAGTATCTTACAAGACCAGGATTTTTTGGGGACTGAAACCAAAAGCAATTGAATCTTGCCCTTAATGTCTGGCATCAAAGTAAACAGCGGCTAGAAACTTTACTATAGAGGTTTTCAACCAAGCTGGGATGCAAGCTTACTTGTGTGTCATTTTGCAGACTACAGTCCACCTGGAGCAACCTGGGGTTAAATGTCTTGTTCACTTTCATGTAATTTAAAAAGAAGCAATGAAATGGGAGGATTTCTGTATTGTCATTAAATATGAAAAAAAGTTTTTCACTACAGTTAGACATTTTAATATTTTATGTGAGACAGGGCTGTGTTCCATTTAGAATCAAATATAGAATTCCTTTCCTGAATTTGACCCAAAGTGGTAAACTGGATAAAAAAAAAAATTGAATTTAAGAAATAATTAAAATAATAAAATGCAAATAAATTCATTGTACTGTAAGTGTATTATTAGTTTAAAATAATACTATTAAATAATGCTATACAATGTAATAATAGTTTGATAGCATAAAACTACAGTATATAAAAATACTATAAAGACAAACAAAAAGGTGTAAATAAAACAATTATACGAGTAAGTTTTACAAGAAAATACTATTAGTCTTTTTATAAATTTCACATTTTATTCAATGTGTTACTTGCTGTTTTACCAGCAATTTCTGCATGAAAGCTGTTTTCACAAATGTTTCACAAATTGAACATTTCGTTAAAACACAAAAAGTTATTAGACTTCTTTAAATTTAGATATCTGTGTTCTGTATATAAATAGACATTTAAAAAATATCAATATTCAATATCTATGAATAAAACAATATGTATGAATAAAACAAATTCAAATCCACACTCGTGAACTGAAAGCGAGCCAGTTCTTAATTGCCCAAACAGATATAATCATTAGCCTTTTATACTAAATCTGACACATGCTGCCATTCTTGACACTCTTTTTCAAATGAAGATTAATGAAACAATCATCTTGACCCTTGAAGATATCAGCCACCCGATATTCTTAAAAAGTGAGGGGAAGGAAACCAGCCTTGCAATGAAATGTTCAACAGCTCTTTCAAATCTCAAGCCTTAGCATGAGGAGCAGGTTGACATTGTCAACAAGACACATAACCTCAGCATTTGACATGGCAGCCAGCCCACCTCATGTCTTTGTAATTTTGACTGTGTCATGTTGCTCACAATGGGAGTGAAGGATTATGTTACACAAGAAATCACAGATGACATAGTTAAGAGAATAAATGCTTATGTGAAAAGTGGACACATGGGGGAGGAGGGCTTTGTATCCCAATAGGACAACTTTCATTAGCGTTTCGTCTTTGATGGATATAGCATAGTTTGGATGGCAGGTGCATCTCCACCCCTCCTCTGTCTGAGGTGATTTATCTGGCAATTTTGCACATCTGGAACAGTAAACTCACAAGAGATATGAAAGTGCTAAATAAAGGGATAATACTGTAAGCATGCCTCAAAAACGCTGAGTTTTTAGGTAGATCAGCAAATAAAGACTATCTGAAAACTATACATTAAAACAATGAAGGCCGCTGCAGGCTTGTCATTAAATAACACAAAAGAGTCCCTTACGAACTGAGCAATGAGCCTTGTTAAGCAAAAGGAGTAATTATGAAAGATTGTTCTAATGCCTGGCAGATGTATTGAGAACTAGTGATTGATGGGAAGCAAATGAGTCAAATCAACCAGGTTTGCTTATGTGTATTCTATGCACAGTCTTGTTTTGTTTGATTGTTGTGTTGAGTCAAATCACACACACACACACACACACACACACACACACACACACACACACACACACACACACACACAAATAAATAAGTGTTCGTTATTTTTAGAAACAAAATTATTAAACATTAAATAAATTGACACATTTTGACAATTTATTTTAAATATTATAAGTTGTATAAAATTACAATTTTGAAATTATGAATAAAATTCAAAATAAAATTATGAAATACTATAAATAGAATTATGAAATGTTAATATAAAGAAATTGTTGTTTAATAAAAAAAAAAAGATAAAATAAAAAAATAAAAATAAAAGATAAAATTGTATAAATAAAAATCTGAAATGCTATAAATAACAACTAACAAAAAAAAATAACAAATATATACACATAACAAACAAACAAACAAATTTTTTTTTTTTTTTTTTTTTTTTATCAATAAAAAAATAAATAAAAGACATACAAGTACATAATCAGAATGTACTACTATTTTAAATGGCCACCAATAAGTAACCCAATAATGTAAGTACATCATCTACCAGAAGAGGCTAACTGAATCATGCTAAGTAAAGGTTAAAGTGATTCAAGTGCCTCCTGACTGACTGACCCATGAACAACCCCAGGGCTGTGGAATTAAGTGTCTTGCTACCACCTTCACTGTGTCCTTAAGAGAAACACTTAACCCCAGGGCTGTGGAATTAAGTGTCTTGCTTCAAGTACTTTAAGTCATTTTAAAAGCATCAGCTAAAATGCCTAATAAGTAATTAATTAGCCATGATTAAACATACAGCCACTGCTCCAAGTGGGCTGGTACTCACACGTACAAACACTGCAAAATGTTACCAAATCCTAGAGTGATTTGGAATTTTTTCAACAAGAATTTTTTTTTGCAAGAAAATCTGACCTTTACAAAGGTGTTCACATGGTCAATATGTGCAATTACTTATTTAATTAACGCTCTGGAAATGGTGCTGAATCTTGATAATTTCTTATGCATTTACAACTTAACTCTTCTGTAAATAGGATGACCCTTATGAAACAAAAATATATGGGAATATACTGCAAAATATAATGCAATATAATCACATAATACATTTCCATATACTGGAAACTAGTGCTTAGATTATATATATATTTTTTTTTTCAATATACAACAATATATGCATTGACAATATGCAATATATTTAGAAATGAAGACAAAAATAAATATTTATTTGAGCCTTCATTGAGTATATATTGCACATAGATGCTCCCATATAAATGTGAATGTACGTACACACATACAGTGTATATACACACAATCACGCAATAAGTTACATCAGATGTCTAGTTTCCAGCATGCTTTGCTTTGGAGTAAAAATGTTAAAATTAAGTGTTATCTCATGTGTTTATCCTCATTATTAATATAGGGGGAGATCTGTTAGTGTTTAATGCTGTATTATTTTGAAATGTAAAAGGGTTTCTGGTATTTGTAAGTTTGTGTGGTTACCATTCTGCAGAAGAGTAGAGCCTGTGGTTAGGATGACGACTGGCCAAACACCATTAGATTTTATGTTACTTTATTTAAAAAGCAATGGTAGTGCACTTCTCAGCACAGTGATATTGTAAACTAGCTATATTTTAAAATATGAAACATGTATATCATAAATTATTGTTAAATATAAGAAATATATAGTGTGAGTAAATTTATGTTTAATATATTTTACACATGCAGTACCATTTCTTATCTATATATTAAAAAGTGTATTATCGAATATAAAATTACATATGAGTAAACAGTGTCATTTTTCAACATATGAAAAAATGTCAATTCCTTATGTATTATGCAATAAATTGTAATATATTTACACAATACAATATTTAGCTTCTTCTAAGAATTTTTTTTTATGTAATTATATGTGTGTGTATATAGTGTGTTATAATATATATATATATATATATTATGTGTGTGTGTGTGTGGTGTGTGTGTGTGTGGTGTGTATGTATATATATATATATTATATATATATATATATATAATATATATATATATATATATATATATATTATTTTTTTTTTTTTTTCCTGGTACTGCTAAGCTGTGTTTGAAAGTGAAAGAGAATTGCTTTGGCACTCTACAAAGACAGCCTGTGTGTGTCAGCATAAATTAGCACACAGGGCTGTAGTTAGCATTCTTGGCAGTGCCAAGCCAACATGCATATTCTCAAGGTAACATTGAATCTAGCTAGAGCAAACCTTTTAATTTAAATTCTTCTGTTCTCCTTTTTCTTTTAAAACATTTAAATATTTAACAGTTCCAAAGTGACGTGTCCTACAGCATTTCATCATGATATTTGTGCTAACGTCATAGAAATACTGGTAATGCCCCATTTAATATTTTCACTCAATGTTCTGTCACTACAAGAAAAAGACTAATAAATCTCTGACATATTGCTATTTGGAGGGATATGACCGCAATCCCCAGCCCATATGAAAATGAAAAAGCAGGCAAAATTATTGATTTCTTTTTCACAAGACAGACTATGCTTTTTTTTAATGTGAGCAAGCAGAATTGGTCTGTCACTTCTGGCCATAAACACAGAGAATTGGCTGTAGGTTTATGAGGTTATATACGAAAAATGGATCTCACTCACTCACTCCTTAACTTCAAATGAGGTCACGGTGCAAACCTGCGGTGTGAAACCAGGGCAGGTGCCACCAGAGCTGCTGGGCTCGTAGCGTCATGTGACCTAATTCATGCAACATATGTAACCATTACACTAAATTCTAAATAACGCCACACCATAATCATTTCAGAATAAGGCTACTAAATCAAATCTAATAGGTCTAGAGAACCCAACAAAAATTAAAGGAGTTAAGAAATCCTAATGTATGCCGAGCTGAAATTACACTTAATAAACAGCAAGTCTGTCAAGACTCCAGAGCCCATATGCTGTCTGCAGTGCCTGTACTGTGTGCAGCAGGGTGTGCATTAAGATGCAGGGTTGTCATTTTGGACTCCGAAGCACGAGAGAGCCACAGATGTTCTTTGTATGACATGTGCGAAAAGGAGAGACAGACATGACTGGGCAGGACAGACGAAACATCAACAGCATGTCAATCATTACACTCTTCTTTAGCTTTACAGTTCTGCACTCACAACCAACCAAGACTGAGGAATAGAATAAACAAAGAAATGGCATGCAAATTAAGTCTGTCAATCAATAAATACACTATTATTCAAAAGTTAGATTTTTATTTTATTTTTTTTTTTTTTTTAAGAAAGTTATATTTTTATTTAGCAAGGGTGCATTAAATTGATAAAGTTACAGAAATTCGATTATAGACATTTATAATGTTATCATGGTTTACACAATGATATTAAGAAGCACTACTGTTTTAGCAATGAAAAATGTTGATCATCAAATCAGCATATTAGAATGATTTATGAAGTGTCTTGTGACAGTGAAGACTGGAGTAATGGCTGCTCATCCAGCAATTTATTCATCACTGGAATAAATTGCACTTTAAAATATATTAAAATATAAAACAGTTATCTTAGTGTAATAATATTTCTCAGTGTCACTATTTATTGTTATTTTCTTATAAAGTTATGATTAGCATATAAGAGTATTATTAAAAAAAAGTTGGAAATTTAAAAAATATAATTATTTGTAGCAAATTAATACATTAAATTAACAGTACTAATAAGATGTCAGTTATTTCCCAAAATTACTGTAAATTTTAATAAAATACGTTTGTTTACCATAAATAAACAAAAAGCCTGCGGGTTCTGCTGTTTATGTAATAACATGTTGAATAAACCAAACCAACTTGGAGCCTAAGAGTACACGATAATTAACTAATTTATTGCTTTGCTCAAAACTCTATAAAATAGCTTCCTGCTTTATTATCATTTACAGGGAGGGGAATGCCATCGAAGGATCTGTGTTCTATTAACATAATGGGGACCCATTAGTCTGTAATTAGGACCTAAATGAAGAATAGGCAGACCAGGCAATGCTTAATTTCCTTTGGACTGGAACAAGCCCTGGCTGAGCCTATGCCCCTAAATGATTAATTGGTAACTATCCATCAAGCATTTTTGTGGGCTTTAGATAACCTACAATACGGTTTTCCTTGACCACCCCTGTGATTGAACAAGTGGGCAGAGGTAAGGGAAAGCTCAACAACCCTATCGATACAGCGTGAGAGCACATCACTTTCTTAATCATGTAGACCGGCAGGCCGAAATAGTTGATGTTAGAGAAAGCAGGAGGATTGAGGGCCGATTGATTATTCAGTCAATGCACTTTTCGATCAAAGTGTGAACCACGGGAGTAATTAAAGCAGCAACATAGGTCGTCCGTGAGTGAAGTGGCATGAGTGGGAAAGCAGTAGAGAACAAGTTGTTATGAATTTAAGGAGAGAAATGCTGATATTTACATCTGCAGAACAACTCTAGGGAGACTTGGAGTTGTTTTCCCCCCCAAAATATTGAGAAACATTTACATGCACACTGATGTCTTAGTTGGCATATTCAATATTCCTTTCCCAAAATGAATATGAATCATAACCTATTGTGAATGAGGTGCCTGCTACTGAAATGTCAGAGCATCTAAATTAATTATTCAGAATCCTCATCTTAAATTTCACGATGGTGTCCTTAACGCTACACAGCTGGTAAAATTACACATGTGAAAGTTCAGTCTTCTCTCAACCTCAGTATAGTGCGTCGCGGCACTCCCACCTGACTCGAAACAGCTGTGAGATTCACAAAGCCACTGGCATGAATTTCTAAAGATGTTTGACTCTGCTGTGACTTCATGTTTGTTGGATGGCTTGAGAACACCACACGCAAAAAACCCCTACCGGCAAAAAAACAAATCATAAACAAAATAAATCATAAATAATAGACATCAGTAAACATATACAGCTTTATGCCATGTCAGAAACTAAGGCTATTAAAAAAAGTATTATAATATATATATATATATATATATATATATATATATATATACACACACAACACACACACACACAATTTTATAAAATATATTTTAGCCTTTATTTTAAATTAATACATTTTAAAATGCAAAAATGTATAAAAAATCCATCTGATAACTTTTTGAATAAAATTAGGAAGTGTGTAATGTTTTGTATCTGATTTATTTCCAATTTATTTATTGATATAATTGAGTACCTCCTGTAGTCACACTCCGTTTCTTTCAAAGTCCTCGAGCATGTTTTCAATAAAGAACTAAAATGTAACATTTTCCCTCTCTTTTGATCCCTTCATAAGGTTTCTTTCAAAGTCCTCGAGCATGTTTTCGTATGCTTTCATGGTAGGCTTTCATTCAATGCATAGCTGATCTAAAAATTAAAAATAAAATAAAGGGAATATGAGAAAACAAAGAGAGTGGGGTTGAGACAGGATGCTTCTCACCCAGTCTAAGTTTAAAGTATATTTCCGTGGAAATGGCAGGAAATGAAGCAGAAATGAAGCCTGTCTTTTATGTCTCTTGTGTTGCTATCCACATCTCTAAAGTGCATACACAAAGAGTCACTCCCCTGACACGAGAGTTAACACCGGCTCTGGAGCTATGCGTGTCCTGGTGTAACTGCACCCAAGTGGATTGGAAATAAGCGCGTTCACTTCTGCCACTTTAAATTCTCTTTTGTATTGCCCTGCATTGCTGAAATATACATGGCTGACTAGTTAATGTGTGTGTGGCTGTCTCTGTGCATTGCTGTCACAACGTGCCACTTTCAGTGAGTTTTTCTCAAGGGGTTTTGGTGAACTGGACCATTTAATACAATACTTTAAAGCAAGTAATGTCTAAGTTGTCAGGCCTGAAGCATATATTTACATATCTTATGCATGCTATATTAAAACATCCACATACACAGTTCTGGAAAAATACACTTTTTTTTTTTTTTTTTTTTTTCTGGTTAAATTTAGTAATTGTTTTAGTTTAATAATAAAAAACCATGTCTACTTAACTGAAATAATGTATACAATTTAGCAACAATTTATTAAAAGTTTAACATGAAATGTTAAATTAAATGTTTTATCCATTAAGTGTTTTCAGAAATTGCGTTGTCGATTTTAGTTTTTCTGTTTTGATAATTAAATAAAAACGTGCAATCAAAAATTGTTCCTTAGTTTTAATAATTGTATCATTGTTAGTATTATTATTACTACTACTAATATACTACTACTTTTTGAGAAGTACATTCTACAGTACAGTAGTAATAAATCACAATTTCTTCAAGTTATACAGTGCTGCTCATTCATGCCTGAACATTATAACTGCACAGCCCTACTTTTCATTTATTGATCCAAAACTGACCAAATTACGTGATAGTCACCATTATAATGTAAATTCTATTTTTACAGCTCGATTCGATGTAGTCCACTTTTTCTGCATCATGGAAATCATAAATAGCTTCTAACATCAGCCATGTTTCACCACTGGGCCAATCCTAAACAAATGGTAGTTCCCCCTGCCAATACTGTTTATCAACTATTTTTTTTATGCCATCTTCAGGAAGGTGATCAAAGGATCAAAAGAAGAGCCTTGGAAATCATTGGCATTTTATGCCTGTGAGCCTGTCGCAATCCAATTATTCTGGTTGTAACTCAACATTCCTCAAAATCCCAACACTCTCTGCTGCGGTTTCATCTACACCAGCTAATCTAAGATTATGTTTTGTCTCTATATTTCCAATGTGACTTTCATTTAATTGGAACCACCCGCTAAAAATTAAACAGTGGGACCTAGTTACCGTGCTGCTGATGAGCTTTATTGCAAAGTAAAATGAAGCGCTTATCTGGCATTACTGAATAATAAATTTGCATGAAATTGCATTTAAGCTATCTACAACATGAACGCACAGGGTGACAGAAGGTTATCGCAAATGACATTGACATGGGCAGTGTTCACATCTGCAGTCATAATCAGCGTCATGTAACTCCTGTCAGTAGATCTTTATGTCTGTTGGTTGCATGTAACTTATCCATCACAGAGCCAATAAGTTCCTGCTCTTTCAAAGTTTAAGGGAAAAAGGTCAAGATCACAGGGGTTGATAACAGATCCACACCTTAGTTTTACGAAAGACTGCTTCCTGTGCATTGATAGAATTTGCCATGCTAATATTTGTCATTTTACATACTCCACAGAAAACGAAGCAGTGCAAGAATCAGGAACTGTTTTGCATTACACATCAAGCTAGCTGGCTGCCTGGTAAGAGACTTCCAGACATTTCCCCCTCTTTCTCTTTCCCTGCCCTTTTACTTCACTTGGAAATCACTTGAACCCTTTTAGCTATCAATGGCAACCCATGTCAGGCAGCTCAGGCAGCAAGTTTGCACCCTTGGGGCCCAGAGAGATTGGCTTCTCTGGAAACTGAGCGATATGGACTACCGCCCAATTTTGTTGGCTAATTAGCTTTGCTGCGATTTCACTGCCCCTACCTTATCGGGCTCAGGAGTCACGTCTGTACTTCAGCTCATGTAATGTAACTGTGTGTAACTTGTGTAGTGTAACTGACTGGCTGCAGAATCAGATGTTATTTTGGGGTTATTCAGTGCAAATGTGCATGCACACACACACACACACACACACACAAAAACAAAATCCGTAAAATAGTGACTTATGATGACTGTCTGTCATAATCTCAATCTCTGTTTATTTAAAAAGCACACACGCACACAAAACAACAATAGTTGACCATGATTGTGCTGAACACTGTTAACTAAAAAAGCTAGAATAAGTACAAAAGTACAGGACTAAAATACAACACAAACACATTTAACTGATGTTCAGAAAAGCCTCATTTAGACTCAACTTATAATGAACCTTCTAAAGGAGATAGGTTTTTTATTTTTGATTTAAAAAGTGATTCTATTGTGATTATTTTCTGGCCAGCCGACTATTGCAAAAGCCTCTAAAAAACAAACAGAACAATTAAATAAAATGATTACTATAACAAAGCTGAACAATTACTTATTGCTTTAAAATAAAATGTACATAAAGAAGTAGATGAACTAAAATGAACTGTAATAATAATAATTTCTAATTCATTATAAAATTGTTGTTAGTAGTAGTAAGCTGCTATTATAAAATTTATTATTTTAAAATTTAGTAACTTGTTAAAAAACTAATACAGTCATGTATCACTTGCAGAAATCAATTAATTAGAATTAATTAGAATAATGACCAGCAAATGATGATTTTGTCCACATCTTGAAGATACAGCATAAACCAGCAGGGGCTAGCTGGCTCATGATAACTACCAAAACCTTGACCGGATGAATACACAGACATTTTCCACAGCTAGAAAAGCACAAGCAGACAAAATACATTTGTATGTTATCAAGACCACAGTGGGTACCAAAAGCAGATCTAAGGCCTACACTATAGCAATCAAAACGTCTTTACAAACAGACCAATATCAAAGCAGACACTATAAACAGCACAGCAGGCCTAGAACACACAGCAAAAGAGAGATACAATAAATAGTTACTCACCATATTTTCTCTGTAAAGCTGAGAAATACATCACAGTTGGCAGTTGAATCTTCTTAGGTAATTTCAACAAAACCTCATTCATATTCAACTCAGAAAAACGTGCGCATAATATCAATACAAACTAATTACATTTCTGTAGTATTATAAGTCTAACGTGTAAACGTAAACTGGGTTGACCGAAAGACTTGGTAATTAATTATGTGATTATTTAATTTTGACATATGGTGTCTGAGGCATTATAAGTAGTGCGGTGTCGTCTTTTTTTTTTCTTAAACGTAAATAAAATAAAGTAAAACTGAAACGCAAATAACTATTTTAGGTGAGCAGGTCATGTGATTTGCCAGGCACAGCCATCTTAATATCTAGTTTCAAGTTTTCCTTTCTCTTTGGAGTGTTACAAGCTCTTGTGAAAAGATAAGATCCCTAAAGTTGCAAAGACTAAAGTCTCAAACCCAAAGAGATATTCTTTATCAAAATTAAGACTCGTTTAAAAATGGCTCGTTTAAACACGCCCCCATGTCTACATCACTGTGTGAGAAGTTTTGCATAACACCGCCCAAATGTTCACACAAAGAAAGAAGGTATAACTTTTATTCTTGCTGTAGTATTGTTGATGCTGCCGCCACCACCATGTCGTGGAGACGCTGTGTTTCATTTTGAAAGCGAAACTACTTTATTTGGCCTTCCAAAAGAGGACACAAATAGAAATCAGTGGTTAAGTTGTATATACAACACTGTTCCAAAACAGTTCAAACCAAAAATTTAGATGTGTGCAACACATTTTATGGAGGACAAGGACTGTTTCCTGGGAGAGTAGCCAAAGCCAGTGTTCTGACAAATAATGCTGACTCACAGCCTGTAAGTATGTTTTCATGTTTAAAGTATTTGCAACAGATGATTCAAATGAGAGTTTTGAGCAGTGATTAGAGTGGCACTTGTTGTTTGTCGTTTCTCTGATCACAAATGCAGACATGGTTTTATGTGTACGCGACACGATGAGCAATGCGTAAAAAAGACAGTACAATTCATCATAATCAAGCCTCTTATTAAGAAACCACAACTAGATCCTAGTGACTGGCAAATTACAGACCCATTTCAAATCTTCCATTTATGTCTAAATTTTTTTAAAAAGTTGTGTCTGCTTAATTGTGCTCCTTCCTGCAAAAAAAATTATCTCTGTGAAGAATTTCAGGTTTCAGGCCCCATCATAGCACAGAAACTGCACTTGTTAAAATTACAAATGACTTGGTTCTTGTGTCAGACCAAGGCTGCATCTCATTGCTAGTTTTTTACTTGATCTTAGTGCTACATTCGACACCAATATGAGATCACAACATACTCATAGATAGATTACAAAAACTATACAGGTATCCAAGGGCAGGCTTTAAGATGATTTAGATCCTACCTGTCTGATAGCTACCACTTTGTTTATTTAAATGGGGAGTCATCTCATTTATCACCAGTAAAATATGGAGTGCCACAAGGATCTGTCCTTAGTCCTCTGCTATTTTCAATATACATGTTGCCCCTTGGTAATATCATTAGAAAAATACGGGATTAGTTTTCCACTGTTATGCTGATGATACTCAACTATATATCTCAACGAGACCAGATGAAACTTCTAAATTATCTAAGCTAACAGAGTGTGTTAGAAATGTAAATGATTGGATGACCAAAAATTTTCTCCTATATTAAATTCTGATAAGACAGAGATATTACTTATTGGACCAAAAAACATTACACAGAATCTCGTAGATTACAATTTGCAATTAGATGGATGTAATGTTACTTCCTCTACTGTCAAAAATCTGGGTGTTATATTAGACAGTAACTTGTCTTTTGAAAATCATATTTCCCATGTTACAAAAAAGACAGCATTCTTCCATCTTAGAAACATTGCCAAGCTACGAAACATGTTACCTGTTTCTGATGCAGAAAAGCTAGTTCATGCATTCATGACCTCTAGACTGGACTATTGTAATGCACTGCTACCTGGTTGTGCTGCATCCTCAATAAACAAGCTACAGGTAGTCCAAAATGCAGTGGCTAGAGTCCTTACCAGGTCAAGAAAATATGATCATATTACCCCAATTTTACAGTCTCTGCACTGGCTACCTATAAAGTTCCATATCAGTTACAAAATATTATTACTTATTTATAAGGCCCTTAATGGTTTAGCTCCTGTGTACCTAACTAGTCTTCTACCACACTACAAACCATCACGCTCCATAAGGTCACAAAACGCTGGACTTTTGGTAGTACCTAGGATATCAAAGTCCACTAAAGGAGGTAGAGCTTTTTCGCACTTGGCCCCCAAACTCTGGAATAGCCTTCCTGATAATGTTCAGGGTTCAGACACACTTTCTCTGTTTAAATCTAGATTAAAAACCACACCTCTTTGGCGAAGCATTCAAATAATGCATCTCATAATTTTGGACTGCAGTTATATCTGATCAAATGTGCATTATTATTCTTAAGCTTGGGTTAAACTAATTAATTTTACTTGGCTGGAACAGCAGCTATGCTAATTATGTCGTTATTAATTAATTATATATTTGTTTCTCTGTTTTGCCACGGGATTTACAAGATGATGCTAACCCAGAGAACAACATACAGAACTACCATATTTTGATATAAGTTTGATTGCATAATTGCTGTTAATAGTGTTAATCATCTGTTTGTTTACATCTTTTATTGATTTTTCCGAACATTTCTGCCAAACTGACAGTCATCACTGTTCCTGTGGCTCAGTGGTAGAGCATTGGGTTAGCAGCACAAAAGGTTGTGGGTTTGATTCCCAGGGAACAGATGTTAGGTAAAAAAAATGTTAGTCTGAATGCACTGTAAGTCCTGATAAGCTACTACTAAATATTGTAGAAACTTAATTTTCTGTAAAGTTGCTATGCAATGATTTTGTATAGTAAAAAAGTGCTATACAAAATAAACTTGAATTGACTTGAATTGAATAATCAGTAATTATGTCCCCACTGGATGCTACAAATGCCTCGTATGTAATGGGTTTTGTCTCGTCACACTGGGAGACTGTCACACTAATGAGGTATTCGGCCAATTAAAACACACTGGATAGCTGGCCTATCAGTGTACGCCTCGCTTTTCAGAACGATGAGCTTTGTAAAAATCAATGCATTTCAGAAAGGTGGGGCATAGAGGAGAAACAATAATGTACAGTATATGGAAAATAATGTGTTTTTTTGAACCTCAAACCACAAACACATTTCATTACACCAAATGCACATATCAATTGAAAAAGATGCAGCAATCTTGAAGAGATGAAAACTTTATTGATTAAATTGACGTTTCGCCCATTATCAAGGCCTTCATCAGACATCAAGAACAGCAGTACCAAACAATGCTTTAAACATTCTTGTAATCAGCAACAGGTGTGTCACTCTGCCAATTAGGGGAGTGGCTTGCAAACAAGATTAAGGAGAAATAAAAGGAATTAGTAAAACATACCATAATCAATTTCTTGATTGAGACCTCTAGGAAATAATTTGTCTAAAGAAAAAAATCCAAAAGGTCTCCCTAGATTTACATTTTCACAACGATGTCACCTATTGAATTAACTGAATACTGAAGTAGAAAAAAACCCACAAATAGAATGTGAAGAATCTTTAAAGTGTTTGTGGTGCTACTGGGTTGCTCATATCCCCACGTCTTATAAGACTACGATGTTCACATATACAAGTTTTTAATAATCTTGATGTTTCACCAACATACAGCATTCCACATGGACACCGTATAGCATAAATTACATTACAGATATTACAGGAACTTGTTTGGAAGCCACTCCCCTAATTGGCAGAGTGACACACCTTTTGCTTAAAGCATTGTTTGGTACTGCTGTTCTCGATGTCAGATGAAGACCTTGATAACGGCGAAACATCATTTTTATCAATAACATTTTCATCTCTTCAAGAGTGCTGCACCTTTTTCAATTGATATGGCTTTTTGGTTGCACCTCCTCTATCATTGGTAGAGCACCCCCTTTCAGTATTTTTTATATTACACCAAATACACAAAATAATGTTCTTTTTTTAGCAACGTCATATGACCCCTTTAAGGGTGTAATTTTCCATATTCTTCCCTATCCTATCCTTCTTCCCTTCCTCTCACGAAATCATTCAAGGCACACGATAGCTTTTCAGCGCTTTCTAAGATTGCACAATTTACCATTTAACTCAGGAGATTCTGTCAGGTTTTTGAACTGTCTTTTGAAATGTGTCCTTGTTTATGTGCCTGTTGCAGACAATTATTATTTTCAGAACCAGTCATTTCACACCCAGTTATCATTGAAATAAATATTTATATGGATATAACAGACTCGTTTGGGAAGTTTCTAGCGAGTTTCAATCAATATGTCTGTCCAATATGTCTATTCAGGCAAAATCCATTACTTTCTGTCATGTGACTGGAAAAGCATAGATGGTTTTCAGGAGAAAATTATGGACTGAAATTAACACAAGAATTTTTTTTTTTACTTTTGGTCAAAGAGTCTCTCCATTTGCTTCATGCATTAATTATTTGCCACACTTACGTGAGATACAAGTGTCTGTTTGGATGGCTCTAACAAGATATAATGGCTTGAAACATTATAATTAATTCATATTTGACAAGATAGCATCAAACCCATGCCAGTGTGTATTATGTTTCTACAGTAAATCTCTCGCATTTAAATGTATTTATTCAAAGCTGCGGCCCAACACAACCCCACCACCCCTAAGAAATACACTTTCTTCTGTGTATAATGATCCATACAAACTCTCACCATCGAGGAAGCCACTGAGGATGAAAAGAAAGTAAATGAATGAGTGCTGTCAGACCCTGTGCTCCTTAATGGCCCTCTAATGTGTTTCTAGCCAACATTTAGCTCCAGGGGTTTTTCACTGGGCATGTTGTATATATGTAAGGCCACCCCTCATAGAAGTGGAGGCCAATGTAATTGTTCTTATGCCATTAAAATTTGATTTGTTGAATAAGTAAGGTGGTTATACCCTCTTCATATCTTGATCTCTCTCTGCTACAGAATTTCGGCAACCCTGATTTCATTTCTAATCCAAATTGATTTGAACTTCTTTGTTCACTGCTTGTGTCTATTTTTTTTTTCATATAGCTGTGAGTGGAATAAACTGCAGTCATGGCCAAAAGTTTTGGCAGTGACATAAATTTTTGTCTTTTGCAAAGTTTGCTTCTTAAGCTGTTGTGGTGGTTCATCTCACATTGTTTTCTAGATTATTGTGTAGAGTGATCAGATGCATTTTAAAATAATTGCTAAAAACTTCATTGGCAATTTGGTCATTTTGATCCTGACACAAAATGACCAGCTAACATTAATTTACTAATCATATCAGCAGCACATGTGAAAATGTAAATTAGTACTAGTCAGGTAAAATCACTATCATAATAATTAGATTGTAAGAGCAGACTGATTGCAATAATAGGATGGAAGAAGTGCTTCCAATCATTGTGTTCTTGTTAGCAATGCTTACCTCCAAAGAAACACGTGCAGCCATCATCGCTTTGTGATCAAAATGGCCTCACATGTAAGGAAATTGCTACAAAGAATATTGCACCTTAAAGAACCATTTACCGGATCATCAAGAACTTCAAGAAGTGATGTTTAACTGCAGTGAAGAAGTCTTCAGGACATCCCAGAGTGTCCAGTAAACTCCAGGACCATCTCCTCCTGAGGAGCCAGCTACAGAATCATGTCACCAGCAGTGCAGAGCTTGCTCAGGATGGCAGCAGGTTGGTGTGAAAGCATCTGCATGCACAGTTAGGCCAATACTTTTGGACAACGGCCTGGTGTGAAGAAGGGCAGCAAAGAAGCCACTTCTCTCCAAGAAAAACGTCAAAGACAGACTGAAAATCTGCAGGAAGTACAAGGATTGGACAGTAGAAGACTGGTGCAAAAGTTATTTTCTTTAATGAAGCTCCCTTCTGGTTGTTTGGGACATCTGGAAAATCGATTGTTCAGAGAAGAAAAAGTGAACGCTACCATGAGTCCTGTGTTGTGACAACAGTGAATCATGCTGAGACCATCCATGTGTGGAGTTGCTTTTCAACCAAGAGAGTGGGCTCTCTCATAATTCTGCCCAAATAAACTGCCATGAATGAAGAATGGTATCAAAATGTCCTGCAAGAGAGACTTCTTCCAACGATCCAAGAGCAATTTGGTGATGATCCGTGCATTTTCCAGCATCATGTCACAAAGCAAGAGTACTAAAGAAGTGGCTCGAAGACCATTACATTGAAATTTTGGATCCGTGGCCAGGCAACTCCCCGGATCTCAATCACATAGAGAACCTGTGGTCTGTCATCAAAAGGCGAGTGGACAAGCAGAACCCTGCAAACTGTGATCAACTCCGAGAACTAATAAGGCAAGAATGGATCGCCATCAGTCGGGATTTGGCACAGAAGCTAATATCCAGCATGCCAGAGCAAATTGCAGAGGTAATAAAGAACAAGGGTCAACACTGTAAATATTGACTCATTGTTTTTTTTTTTTTTTGTTTTGCCAATAAAAGCCTTTAGATCTTATTATATGCTTATTATTGTTTTTCAGTATACCATAGAAACATGGAAAAATAATCTACAAATACTGAACCAGCACACTTTTCAAAACACAAAAACATTTGGCTGTGACTGTCCATGTGACGGAGAGCTGTTAAAGTTTGGAACAAGTGATGGATCTTTGTTTATGCTGCATTATTTACTCTTCCTCATGTGAAGAACAAGGGTCAAAATATTGACTCCTTTTTTTTTTTTTGTTGTTTTGCCAATAAAAGCCTTTAGATCTTATTATATGCTTATTATTGTTTTTCAGTATACCATAGAAACATGGAAAAATAATCTACAAATACTGAACCAGCACACTTTTCAAAACACAAAACATTTGGCTGTGACTGTACATGTGACGGGAGATGTTAAAGTTTGGAACAAGTGATGGATCTTTGTTTATGCTGCATTATTTACTCTTCCTCATGTTGTTTCTGTACTGAGAAAAGAGAGAGAGAGAGAGTAAAATTTATTGTGAAAGAGATTTTACTCAGAAATTGCTAGTAATGGCAAAGAAATTTCAAATACACATTGACCTAAATGTAAAATTCTGAAGTAGGAAAACTAAAATAGTATTTTATTTTAAAATGTACTTCAGTAATCTTTATTTATTGTTAGCTTTTTTCCAAGTTTTCTGAAGCCCAAACTTTAATGTATTTGTTTATTTATTAATAATGAAATTAATAAGGTAAATATGCAAAAGATTCACCATGTTTTATTTATTTGCCACATGGTTACAGCATTGCATTTGATTGCAACACCAGAAATACCTCAAATTTTCCATTCTACTCAAAAAATGTGAACGTTACGTACATTCCATAACTACATGTGGAACTGCAACCTAGAATTCAGGATGCTTTTGATTCAGTGCATGTTCATTATTCATCTGTATTCTTTCATATATTTTTCACTCCATCCTTCATCTCAACAAAATGCCATGTTCTCTTTGCTGAGCTCCATAAATGCAAACAGACAAGCTTTGTAAAAAAATTTATTTTTACTAAAAAAAAAAAAAAAAAAAAAAAAAAAAAAAAAAAATCAGAATGATTTGCTGCTGGACTCAGGCATTCTGCATGAATGCTTTTCCTGTCTCAAGGAAAGACCTGAGACCAAGGTGTCGGCTGATATGTGTCCATTTTAGCAGCAGAAAGGGGAAAGGTGCTGTTATTCTATGAGAATCCCCTGTCTGCCTATTGAGGTCTCCAACTATTAACCCAGCAGAGCTAAAAGCTGGACATCACACAGACAGTATTCACTGAGGTGGATGACAGAGTGCACCCTGGTTGCCAGGGTACTGATTGTGCTTTTACCTGTGTTCTTTGAACTGGAGTGAGTGAGGGAGAGAGAGAGAGTAAGCAAGCAGAATTCACACAGGTTCACAACTCAATGGGCAGCAAGAGTTGCAGTGGATGAAAGTAAATCTGTGTAGACACCTTGAAACACTGATGGAGCCTGGTGTTAGGGAATGATACTTTTAATAGGAACATTATTGCATGACTTGCAGTGTTAATTCTTACACAGTTTGTTGCTTTTGTCTCTTGAAGAAAATATTTCATATATTTATGTTGTAGCTCAGTTTGTGCATTAGCAGTGGTTACATCTGTCTTTTAAAGTGAGTAATTTGAATCATTCATTCAAATTAATTATTCAAAATGAGCAGGAAACAACCAACAAGGCTGTCTTTAGGTGAGTCAGTGAATCATTCATGAAACAGAGTCGTTCAAAGATGCTGATTACTTCAGGAACAAAGTGAGTCACTAAAACATTCATTCAACCCATTGGTTAAAAAAATGTAGCTTGGATGTGGCTTGGATCTGTTTTTGTTGACTGTTGAAAGATGTGATTACTACAGTTATTATTTATTTTAATAATAAGGAATTCAGCAATTAAGCACTTTTATCACGTTGATGAAGTAATTTCCCACTTTTTATGTTTTTTCTTTTTTTCTTTTTAATTTTTGTAACGGATTTGTTTTATGGCTGCAACATTAATCAAAATTAAATTGTAAAGGCAATAAATCGTGATTAGGCAGAAGCTGCGATTGTCAAGCGTTTCTTTCAGTGAAGCACAGTTCTGTGATCAGTAGTAAATCTCCATCCAAAGGCCAGAGGGCGCGTTCGCGCTAAAAATCTAAATATGCCCCGAAGAAGAAACCCAGGAAATGCCTAAAGATTTAACTGCTTTCATTGATTCAGCGTGACTAATAAACACACACGACTACGGCAATATATGGTTTATCTGAGTTGTTATTATTATAATTTTCATCATAATAAAGTATATCTATAATGAAATGCTAATCGTCATTATCACTGCTTAGAATACAGCAAACCATAATGTGCCTTAATTATTCTGTTTAAGAAGCCACATCATCTCACAGAACGATTTATTTCAAACACTCGACTGACGTTATGAAGTGAGTTTGGAGTAAAAACGTTATTAAATGTGGCATTTTCACATGCTCTCAGATGGAGCAGCATTTACTACACACAGCGTAGTTCACTGAGAAGATACGCAAACAGCTGTCACTATCGCGAGCGATTTTGTTGATTTCATAATCCAACGATTACATCGTCTACGATTATAAATGCGTATAGCTTGTCAGAGAACTATGGCTCTGTGTAGTAAATGCTGCTCCACCCTGAAAGCAGGTGATGGTGTTTTTATACTACTAATCACAGAACCGGCTTTACTGACAAAATGTGCATAATAATCGCGATTAATCACGTTCGATTAATCGTGCAGCCCCCTTATTTGTTTTATACATTTGTTTGTTTATTCACTCATATCTCAAGCAGCCCTTAATCGACCAAGCACTGAAGCTTTTTAAAAAGCTGATGTTTCTGCATATTTTCTTGTTTTGTCTTATTTCATGCTTTCTTGCTGTGATGATTAGTCAAACCAAGCTGCTTTTTAATTAATTGATTTAGACTGAGTAAGGTGTCTTAACGATTTGTTTAAGAAGTTTATAGTCAACTATAATCTGTTATGGTGTGCCATATGGATTACGTATTCAGGACTTGAATTGAGATTGTCATATGATATTGTAAGATTGGATGACTTTTTTGGTAAATCAATTCCACTGAAGAAGATATCCTGAATATCTCTAACTACAGTAGATGGAATTTTTTTCAATATATACTGTGGTTCATACACAGCATAGTCGATAAATGAAGCCTCTTCTGCTTGGCTGAACAGGCAAACAGTGAGAGATCAATAGCTATCAGTTAGCTTCCAGGTCGTCTCAGTTTATGGAGATGCCTGAGTGGATTTGGCTATAAAATATACATAAAGACATAAGGGTACATCTCGATGTATCTATTATATATAATAGTAGTCTGTAGTAGAGTCTTATAGTAAACTGTGTGAGTTAACATTTTATATTTGTAATTAAATAATGAAATACATGTTTAAATAAAATACTGTTTATCTGTCTTTCTGAACTTTTTCAGGGCAACGGGGGACAAACATTGCATGCTTCATTTTGTGAGCATTCACCATGCACCTTTTTAGATAATTGTACAACAGTCTTTTGTTATTGTTTGTTGTCGAGAGCTTGAAGTCATGCATCTATCAGTGGGAAGAGAGAATTATGCTCTCCATGTCATGGTGAGATATTTGAAGGTATAAGCGAACACTTTTGACCTCTCACTGCTGTATAATGTTCATCTTGCTGAGCAGCCTTTAAAGTGATGGTTGCTGCATCGACTTGAAACATGGAGTTGAGAATTCCACTTCCTCCTCAGGGCAACCTGCAAGCAATGCAGTAGATGGCAACAATCTTTCTGGAATCGATTTAACAGCTTTTTTTTCCCCGATGCATCTGGTGAACCTTTGGAAATTTGATACGTTATCTTTAAATGCACATGCATTGCAGGATGGTATTTTTGAGACGCTACTGAAATGCCAGCAATTTGTAATTTAGTTTCATTGAATTTGCATAACTGAAATACCTAAATAATATTTTGGAATAATATGAGGATGTATTTATTTATTTATTATTATTTTATTATTATTATTATTTTATTTATTTATTTATTTATTTTTGTAAAAGTGTCCATGTGTGTAGTTGTACATGCATTGATTTACAATATATAAAAGCATTTCATTATATTATATTTATATTCTAGCCGGTTCCTAACGGCATCATGGGATATTGTTCACTATCCTCTTTCAGGCTGGGCTAAACACAGACATATCTCTGTTGTATAAAGCACTATAAAAATAAAGGTGGTTTGATAAAATACAACGTATGAGCTCTTTGGCTGACATATATTATTCATATTATTTTCATTTTAGTTTATGTGATGTGAAATCATTACAGAATATCTGAGTATTTCACCACCCCCCTGCTGTCTCACCTGAATTAGAGGTCAGAGCACAAGCTCATATCTTAAGGATCAGAATATGCTGTTATGCTGCATTGTTATACTAGAAATAGATTTATTTATTCATGTTTACACTGTTTTAATGGCAAAACATCAGCTTTCATGTCTGCATGACAAGCAAGTGTGGCATTCTTTCATGATGACAGTCTTACTTCTAAAATAAGCTCAAGAGGGGAATTCATGATGTTGAGTACAGAATTAATGTGCACCACTTGAGACTAGAGATTTGGAAATCAAATTCTGAATCATGGCCCAGTAACTCACCATTAGTTTGAAATCAGGATGCCTCACCCCTGGGAACAAATGATGATCAATTTCATCTGCCTTTGTCAGCCAATCTGATGGCAAAAAGAGATGTTTATCATGCCACCAGAGAACTTGATCAGCCGGATGGAAAGAGGTTCTTGTCGCGGGAGTTTGGTGTGACAGAAACCTACAGCTTTTTAATGCCAGAATTTTGTAATTGCGAGTTAGAAAGCCTCTGATGATGCATTTGGATCTCTTGCCCAGGCTGTCCAAATAAAAACTTTCAACACCACATCAGAGGATTTGCCCGTGCTTGCATCAACACGCTCGCAGCCTCCAAAGTTCTGTTAGCTATGCAGGGTGTTGGCGGCTTGGTACTTTCGGGCTGATTCCCTCTTCATTACGACTATATGAGGTGAAATGAATCAACACAAACCTAATTTGTTCCATATGGCTTTCATGAGCGTTTATTGCTGGTTTTGCTGCACATTCACACTTCTCTCTTGACTTGGTAAATGATAAAAACATTGCTGGCTAACACACCTGAAGTACACTAAGGAGTCTGAAAGTTAGTGAGCCAACACTCTCTTGTCATGTTCTGGCTGATGCTTGTGGACATCTGTCTCCTGAAATACTAGTGTTTTTTGTTTGTTTGTTTTATTACTAGAAATATATATATATTTCTTTGACAGGGGATGACAGGGGAAGCCTTATTATAAGTTACTGCTAGAAGTGATGGTTTTAAGTTACAATGTGTTGATGATGGATTTGTTTCTTACTAATGTGCAGTTTTTCATTTCACAAGACATTACTTGATGGACTGGATTCATGTGGATTATTGTGATGTTTTAATCATCTGGACTCTCATTCTGATGGCACCCATTCATTGCAGAGTGATGTAATGCTAAATTTCTTCAAATCTAACTAAACAAACTCATCTACATCTCGGATGGCTTGAAGGGGAGTACAATTTAAACATTTTTTTTTTTCTTTTTTTTTTTTTGGGGGGGGGGGGGGGGGGTGTGGGGGGGGGGGGGGGGTAACTAAGTCAACCATATAATGTACTTTTTTCCTCTTACCTACAGTTCTGTTTTGGTTTATAAATATAGACTTATTGTACAATGTGTTTTTTAAAAAAAATTTATGTATTGATTTATTTTTTTTTTGAGTAAATGTATAAATGCAGCAATAAAAATAAAGCCTCACCATTAAACAACAAAGTAAATCAATCAATAAATCAATAGCCAACCCTGTGGTTCAACCGATCATGAATAATACTCGATGTCCCATGATGCCACCATCTGAACCAGGGTGTCAGCTGATATATAAAAACTTTGGATTGGCTTGAGAAGAAAGACATTTCATTTTTTTTTTGAACATGGTCTGTGACTCTTCTTACACACATGCAATATTACAGCATGGCCAGCCATAGCTCATAAATGCCATGCAAAAAATTAAATATTAATTTTGTTTAATTAAAATCTGAGCAGCAGCCCCTGTAAAAGTAATTAATAGCACTGACTGCCTCTGTTATTCAGCGTACTCTTATAATTATTGATATCACTCTTTATGATATGATTATTCTATACCCTCTTTTTTTCTGGTTTATTTCCATTGAGTAATTTTCACTGAATGATTAATGGCTAAGTTGAACATTAGTGACAAGGCTCCCAGAAATAAGACAGTGGATGCAATCCCCAATCCTCTCATGTCTGCTCATTTCCTGTATCTGCCTTCTCCACTGCAGGGTCTTGTGTAACATCAGGGCCTTCAACGACCCTGAGTTCAATTAGCAGATAGAGTTATTTAATAAGCTTAAATAGCTCAAAGCATTAGGCACTTGCAATCAAGATATAATACAGTACAGAGAAGAATTTCTATTATATGAATATGAATTTATTGCAAATTCTGTACATAGAAACAATGTGGGATTTGCATTTGGGTCATGAGCCAATAATATTGTGCTTTAACACCGGTAGTCTGTGGAAAAACATCTTTTGATAAAAAAAAAAAAAAAAAAACTAAAAAAAAAAAACAATGTAACATGGGAAACAAAGAATGGCAGGAAGAGACATGGATCTAACTGCAGGAAGTTTCATGAGAAGAGCTAAATTAGAACCAGGAACATGGAACACATGGAGCTGGAATATGTACTGTATATCTAACAAAAGACCATGAAACACAAGAAAACAAGGGCTTAAATACGCAATGGATAACAAAGAAACAAGGGACACCTGGGGAACATAATCAAGGGCAACTAATCAGTAAAGAAACTACAAAATGACTAAAAACTGGAACAGGAAACTCAGGAGACAAGAATACAACTTAAGAGTTCAAATGTTAGGTAAAATTGTAATGTGACAGTTGAAAAAATTAAGCTGAAAGTATTTTAAATATAATGTATCCAGTAACATGGATAGTAAAACACAAAGTAACTTATTGACGTGATTGACCTGAGTTTGAATCTGCCTTTTGACGAACTCGTTCTTCTCTCTTTTCATATCGGAAATGTATTCATTTTTCATAAAATTGAAGGAAATAATTGAAATGTGGACAATAAAGTGCCTCACGGGTGTTTATCGAGTAGGGTTAGGAATAGGTGTGGGAAGTGCTTTATTGACCCACGGCAGCATCCATTTAATAAATTTAATAAAAATTATAATTTACTCTTTATATGTTATTACTGTTTTATAATATACTACAATACTGAGGTGCAGATATTTGTCACTATTTGCACTAAGTAGTATAGATAGCATCTAACTACTATTTACACGTATTGCAAAGAAAGTCCTGCTATTTTTACAGAGTATAAATAGAACCTATCGCAAAGAAAAATACTGCTATTTTCCACTTAGTGTAGCCGCTGCCAAAAATAAAACTGTGCGATATCAACAATGCTTTGTATTTATGTATCAACAAAGAAGAAAAATGTAGAGAGACAATAATAAATATTGAGCATTTCCTCGCTTGAATTGTTTTAAACTAAACACCGGTTAACTGGTGAACATCTATGTTTGTCACTTAATTAGCTCACTCAAATGCATCATATATGCATTTATGAGTTTATGATGCAAGTATGATGTCACAAAACATAATGACACAACACATATTGATCCACTTATTGTTTAATGTATTTAGTTAATATATTATGTCTATGGGTGTAGTTATTTTGTTTATTTCCTGGAAAGGCCTCATACAGGCAAATATGTAACTGCTGCATGTTGTAGACACAAAATTAAGCCATTGTCTTATTGCAAGTATGCCTTTTCTTTTTATTTAATACCTTTGTATTGTAACCAAATACATGTTCTTGTAATTGTTTAATTAAGAAGGATGTTTATTAAGAAAGTTGCCATACATGATATTGTATTTGTTTTATTGAAAAAAGTGTTTTTTTCATTTATTTCTTTTTTTTTTTTTAAGAAAGGCACCACATATTATTGTATTTGTTTTATTGAGAAAGTGGTTTAAGTAAAACACCACACTTGTTTGTTTTTAAGCATTCA
Organism: Cyprinus carpio; assembly: GCF_018340385.1. NCBI lineage: Eukaryota > Metazoa > Chordata > Actinopteri > Cypriniformes > Cyprinidae > Cyprinus > Cyprinus carpio. The sequence goes on from NC_056610.1 coordinate 15,540,112, forward strand.
TTAAGAAAATGTTTATAACATGTATAAGCAAGAGCACAGATAGATGAGACAGTATTAGCAAGAGTGTTGAAGAAAAAGAAGGTGGGCATTACCTCTGCTGGTGTGTTTCAGACAAAGTGTAAAATCAGTGCAAAGAATCCCGAAGAATAAAAATGAGAAGATGCAAGGCCTTTTATAAACAGCTTCTTAGGGGATTTCCAGTATGATGTCACAAGACATTGGGATCCACCTGCTGTCTATAAAAGACTGAAGTGCGATGATGAAATCAGATGCTGCTTCAGGACCACCTGAAGAGCCTCTCCAGCACCAGAACCATCACTGATATTGCCTTGAGCAAAAACTTTTTTATTTATACTTTATTTAATACTTGTACGTACTGTAGTTGTAGAATACTTGTACTGCTTACTTGCTAACTGTAATAAATAAACCAACTTGTGTTTATATAATACAAGTCTGCATCCCCTGGCATTGTTTTGTAGCTAAGGACAGACGATGAAAAAGTCTTCTGTGACCTTTTTTGTAAGTATGAACTCAGATGTTTGTGAGATAGGACAGATTTGACTTACTTTACCTAACCTAAGAATAAATGAAATAAGGTAGAAGGTGTAGGAAATTAAGCACCATAAAACACTACATATAAACTCTAATTGGCAATGCAATATTCTAAATAGTCTCTAAAGCACTTCACTATATAGGACCTCAACACTTCAGTATACATTGCCCATAAAAAAAAACAATGCAATATTCTAAATAGTCTCTAAAGCACTTCACTATATAGGACCTCAACACTTCAGTATACAGGACCTCAGGTGTGTTTTATGTTGATAACTTTTTTATGTTTGATGTATTTAAAAAATAAAAAATAAAAAAAAATGGGTTTGGTCTGTTGGTGTTTGACATTTTTGTCATCTAACCTGAAAATGTAGCTATAAATTGCTTGATTGCTTGTTTAAAATTCAGTCAGATTTTGCTGAACATAAAATCGCATGTTTTTTTAAACAGTGGGCTGAGTATTATACGTTGCTTTATAAAAGTTTTGATTGTGAAAGGTTGTTGATAAATACGTTTAGAGAACCTTTTTTTTTCTTTCTGCATTCAAGCTCAACACAGATCTCCTTGTGTGAATGTAACCTAAGATTTTAATATGGATGGTACAATAAATATGCTCTGCTTGCACATGCCTGCAAAAAAACAAGATTTTAAAATTAGTAGCTAATTTGCGACCAAAATAGAGGGAGGCCAGCAGGGCTCATTTACACAGTAACACAGTAGTGACCACCCCAAGAGCCCACCGTTCTTGACCACCGCTGACAATTAAAGTGTATACAAGCGAATACACTCACTGGCCACTTTATTAGGTACACCTTGCTAGTACCGGGTTTGACCCCCTTTTGCCTTCAGAACTGCCTTAATTCTTTGTGTTATAGATTCAACAAGGTGTTGGAAACATTCCTCAGAGATTTTGGTCCATATTGACATGATAGCATCACACAGTTGCTGCAGATTTGTTGGCTGCACATCCTTGATGCGAATCTCCCATTCCACCACATCCCAAAGGTGATCCATTGGATTGAGATCTGGTGACTGTGGAGGCTATTTGAGTAAAGTGTGACTCATTGTCATGTTCAAGAAACCAGTCTGAGATAATTTGAGCTTTGTGACATGGTGCATTATCCTGCTGGAAGAAGCCATCAGAAGATGAGTACACTGTAGTCATAAAGGGATGGACATACTGTAGCAACAATACTCAGGTAGGCTGTGGTGTTAAAAAAATGCTCAATTGGTATCCCCCTCACCATTACACCACCACCAGCCTGAACTGTTGAGACAGGGCAGGAATGATCCATGCTTTCATGTTCTTTACTCCAAATTCTGACCCTGCCATCTAAATGTCGCAGCAGAGAAAGCGAGACTCATCAGACCAGGCAACGTTTTTCCAATCTTCTATTGTCCAATTTTGATGAGCCTGTGCGAATTGTAGCCTCTGTTTCCTGTTCTCAGCTAACAGGAGCGGCACCCGGTGTGGTCCTCTGCTGCTGTAGCCCATCTGCTTCATGGTTCGACGTGTTGTGCATATAGAGATGGTATTCTGCATACCTTGGTTGTAACGAATGATTATTTGAGTAACTGTTGCCTTTCTATCATCTCTAACCCGTCTGCCCATTCTCCTTTGACCTCTGACATCAACAAGGCATTTTTGTCCACACAACTGCTGCTCACTGGATATATTTTCGGACCATTCTCTGTAAACCCTAGAGATGGTTGTGCTTGAAAATCCCAGTAGATCAGCATTTTTTTTAAATACCCAGACAGCCCCGCCTGGCACGAACAACCATTCCACGTTCAATGTCACTTAAATCCCCTTTCTTCCCCATTCTGATGCTCGGTTTGAACTTCAGCAAGTCGTCTTCACCACATCTAGATGCCTAAATGCATTGAGCTGCTGCCATGTGATTGGCTGATTAGCAATTTGTGTTACCAAGCAATTGAACAGATTACCTAATAAAGTGGTCGGTGAGTGTAATTCAATAACAGTAAGTGTTACCATAGATCTGCAGGCTTTAGAATGAAGATTAGCTGTATATTTGTATGCAAGGTCCAGACTCACTTGACTCACAGACTCATGCTAAACAGAAGTGCAGATAAAGCCTAATGCAAGCGTCTAATTCTGCAGGTTTGAATTCATCCTAGACATCAGTCCTTTCACCACACTGGGATGGCAGTAAGCCCAGATGCTTTGTGTACTTCAAAGATGCTAAGACCTGGCTTTCTGTCTGTGCGTAAAACAAAGGAGGTAGCTTTACAACCTCTGCCTTTAAGCTTTTGAGGGCCATGAATAAAAAAATAAAAAATTCAATATCACCTCTAAGAAAAGATTCAGGAATAACCACATTAAACAACAAAGACGAAAAAGCCTCCCCAAAACTGTTTCAAACTTCCTTCACCACTCTTTAAAGTTCTTGAAAAGGCTGTTTGAATAGCAAAAGGAACAAGTGTGAAGTTGAGCAAGAGAGAGTTGGGGTGGGAAACGGATGAGGCCTTTCTTATCGTCTGCCAGAGTGGCTTAGATTTGCGGGGAGCAGGACATAGAATGAGGAGTGGGAGAAGAAGAAGAAAAAAAAATACAAAAATTGCTGGCCTGTATTAAAACAGACAGTTGTATTAGCCTACTAATAAGATGAGACAGTGCAATACTGCAGCGGGGGAAAAAAGGTAGAAATACCTTTCGTGCTTTCTTGGATTCTATCTTTTCTTATTTGCAGAAATTCATCTGGATTCTCTCACCAGTATCTAATAGCAGGTTACTGATAACAGGGAGCTGGAGGAGAGCAGACTTGTCATAAGTTTAACTAGCAGGATATTAATTATAGCTTTTTTTTGCATCAGCCGCAGCCAGGGCAAATAATCTGGCCATGAACTTTTGACTATTCCCACCAGACTTCTACGTTATCGGTGCTGTGTCGAACCGCCCACGGCAGTCCTGTCGGCAAACGACCGCTGAATGTGTTCTGTCCGAGTGGGGTTTATGATTTATGAGGCTTGTATGGGCTAATCACCCGCAGGAGATGTAGAGGAGCATCAGCGTGAGAAACTCCTACACACTTGTGTTTGGCTCCACCTGACTGCAGGATGTTGTGGTTCATAGGAAGCATGTCAAATTCCTTTCATCACGCTTGTCCTTTTCTCCCTCTATTTCATTCTAACATTCGCTCTCTAGGAATAACCCACCCTACTGATGCCGCTAAGATTTGTTTAGATTTTTTCAGAGCCAGTTTTATTTTCAACACATTGGTCTTTCTATTGAATTGTGGCCTTGGTGGGCCAAAGGGCCATTTTTATAAGCACCATATTTCATTGTTATAGTACTGTACATGTGTTTGCTAGTGCCTTGTTGTATGTTTTTGTGAAGGAATCTTATGAGGATAATCCAAAAATAAAAGGTCTGTTGTATTTACTCCCGCTCGTGTCATTCCATACCTGTATGACCTACTTTCTTCTGCAGAACACAAAAGAAATAGGGCATTTTAAAGGACTTTGCATTGTATGGACAAAAATGTAAACATTTTTTCAATCATACAGGTTTGGAGCAACTTGAATGTGAGTAAATGTTGACAGAATGTTCATTTATGGCTTTAAAAGACTGAAAAGAGATAGTAGTTCGACTATCAGTAGATGTTTGTTGTTGGGACTCTGCATATACATGTGTCAATGATGTCATTTTCTTGCAACTTTAGTAATTAGTCACATGCCACTTATGGCTCAGGTGATTGGCTCCAAACAAGCATCTGCAACTGAAATTAATTGGAATGCTAAGGTTTTCTGGGCATTATAGGTACTCATATATTAAAGTAACCATAGCTGTTGCATGGAATCTGTGCTTGAAGTTCCAAATTAGTACTCTGTAGCAACTACAGTTACATGTCTCCAAAGGAATCAAATAATGATATTAGTTTAGCTAATATGTGCTCACATAGGGACTCAGGCAGTTGAACAGCAGGTACAATTTCAAGGAAACAGCAAAATTATCTTTTTTTTTTTTTTAACAATTACAAAATTGTCCATATTAGCAGATCTAAATACCATTGACCCATTATTTGAATTTCTGGAACACTGAGTGCAAGGCAGATAATTGCTTATTTCCTCTCTCTGAAAAATGGGACCTTTTTATTTTTGAGAGCAGCCAGAAATGAGTGGTCATGTTCCTTTTCAAATGTAATGAATGTACATTCACATTTATTTGTATCTATATCAATGGAGACTGGTGCTTTTCAAAAGTGAAAAGGCACAGGTGTCAGTTATCAATGGCAAAATTTACTTATCTACTTATTTATTTAGTTTTTTTTTATATATATATATTTTTAGTTTTTTTATGCTGCTTCTCCTAGCCAAATAAATTAATTGAAATAGACTCATATTGACAAAAGTATGAATGCTAAAGTAAATGTTATGCCAGACAACTAACTATATCTCTGTCTCTGAGTGCTTTTAATTTCAAACGCTGTCAGTCATGTACGTGCAATTACTGGCCATGAAATTACTCCCATCTGAGAGCCTGACCAATCAGCATATAGAAAAGCTGGGCTTCCAGACAGTAAATAAATGTAAGAATGAAGATAATCTATCAGATGCATTTTTCTTTTTTCCAATGAAATTAGCACTTCAGACATTCACACAGAATCCCGGTAGAGCACACATTTCTCTAAAATGTAAAAATTAAAAATATCAAAATGTGAATGATTAAAAAATATATATATAATAGATTTCATTTTGAACACCATAATATATTGCTTTACATTCTGCAACCTAAAAAATACTAATTTTATTTATATACAAAAAAAAAATTCTATAGTCCATATACAGATGCATCTCAGTAAATTAAAATGTCATAGAAAAGTTCATTTATTTCAGTAATTCAATTCAAATTGTGAAACTCATGTATTAAATAAGTTCACTGCACACAGACTGAAGTAATTTAAGTCTTTGGTTCTTTTAATTGTGATGATTTTGGCTCATATTTAACAAAAACCCACCATCTCAACAAATTAAAATACTTCAAAAGACCAATAAAAAAAAAAAAAAAAATTTAGTGAATTGTTGGCCTTCTGGAAAGTATGTTCATTTACTGTGCATGTACTCAATACTTGGTAGGGGCTCCTTTTGCTTTAATTAATGCCTCAATTTGGCGTGACATGGAGGTGATCAGTTTGTGGCACTGATGAGGTGGTATGGAAGCCCAGGTTTCTTTGACAGTGGCTTTCAGCTCATCTGCATTTTTGTTCTCTAGTTTCTCATTTTCCTCTTGACAATACCCCATAGATTCTCGATGGGGTTCAGGTCTGGTGAGTTTGCTGGCCAGTCAAGCACACCAACACCATGGTAATTTAACCAACTTTTGGTGCTTTTGGCAGTGTGGGCAGGTGCCAAATCCTGCTGGAAAATTAAATCAGCATCTTCAAAAAGCTGGTCGGCAGAAGGAAACATGAAGTGCTCCAAAAATTTCTTGGTTAAACGGGTGCAGTGACTTTGGTTTTCAAAAAAAACAATGGACCAACACCAGCAGATGACATTGCACCCCGAATCATCACAGACTGTGGAAACTGAACACTGGACTTCGAGCAGCTTGGGCTATGAGCTTCTCCACCCTTCCTCCAGACTCTAGGACCTTGGTTTCCAAATGGAAAACAAAACTTGCTCTCATCTGAAGAGCCTGTACTCCAACAAAAAACGACCATATAGGTCGTTTGTGCAAGCACCTTATAACGACCTATATTTACGTTTTAAAGTTAAGCGGCCTCTAGCGGGCGTAAAAATAATGACAGTATCGTGTTGCGTCTGTCGTCATGAAATGACGTATAACGTCATGACCAATCAAAACGCACGTTTATTTAAATGCAATGTGTGGACTTTTTACACCGATCTCACAGTAATTCGTACATATTTTACTAGGTGGCTTATTCGTTCGAATGACCACACCTAACCCCACCCCCTAAACCTAACCCTCACAGAAATCATGCTAAATTATGATTTATTGAGCATATACATTTTACATGCACGTCCGTTCTCTGGGATCAAACCCATGATAGCATGATTGCATATCAAGGGATAACGCAATAATCTACCAACTGAGCTACACGAAACGCAAATCACGTGCAAATAAAAGAGTACAAAACATTAATATGAAAACAACCTTTTGCCGATAGGGGCACAATTGTAGTATACGCTCTGATGGGTCGTATTTCAGGGATCTGGACAAACGACCTATACGAGCGTATTAGTTGGAGGACAGGTTGGACGTTGTCTGTGGTTCAGGAGTGGCTTAACAAGAGGAATACAACAAATGTAGCCACATTCCTTTACACATCTGCATGTGGTGGCTCTTGATGCCTTGACCCCAGCCTCAGTCCACCCCTTGAAAATCACACAAAAACTCTAAAATATATTTCTCTACAAAACTCCTCTTCTCTTTTTTTCTTCCACTCCACCACCCTTTTTCCTTCCACTCTACTTTCTGTTAACATGCTTGGATACAGCACTCTGTGAACAGCCAGCTCCTTTGGCAATGAATGTTTGTGGCTTACCCTCCTTGTGAAGGGTGTTGATGATTGTCTTCTGGACAACTGTCAGATCAGCAGTCTTCCCCATGATTGTGTAGCCTAGTGAACCAAACTGAGAGACCATTTTGAAGGCTTAGGGAGAGAAGACTACAACTCCAGCTGTTCTGACTCACAGTCTGTAAGTATGTTTACATATGTAAAGGATTTGCCACTGATGATTCAAACGTGAGTTTTGAGCAGTGTGGAGGAGCGGTTCTCAATTACAGTCCTCGCACTCCCCTGCTCTGCACATTTTGTATGTTTCTCTTTAGGCCTGTACACACAGAGCTGACTTCAAAGAACTAGCGGCGACGACACTGATGTTAGCCCGACGAGAGCCGACGAGTGGAACACACCAAACAAACTAGCCCAAACGTTGCTCGCCGTCGGCCAGATGATGGCAAATGGCCGATCATCGGCTTGGTGTGTCCCGGGCTGTATGGCTTCAGATGTTTGTTCTATTCAAACGTAAGTGCCCTGTGAAGTGGATGTCACAGGATATGATTCCTCCATGATTCCAGTTCGAAACGAACGTATATGTTCCATTCAAAGTGCACTGAAGTGTGCGAGACATGAATTTAAATTGAATTTATTTACAGAGGTATATGATGTCACACTTGTCTGTGTGAAGACGTTGCACGGTGCAAATCCATGAATGAATGTTCCATAGTGAGGTAACTTCAACAGATTTCCCCTGCTCAGGGAGTAGGGAGCAATGAACACTGTGTAGGGACCATGTCAATGGGAACAATGCTCATGCACGTAGCTCTCTTCTAACGAGCTGATTATCTGAATCAGGTATGTTAACAAAGAGAGACTTGCAAAATATGCAGAGCTGGGGGCCGCAAGAACTGGAATTGAGAACCGCTGGTGTAGAGTAGCGCTTGTTGTTTGTCGTTTCACCGATCAAAAATGCAGACATGGTTTTATGTTAACGTGGCACGATGCAACTCAGTATAAGTCATTATAATCCATAATTATGTCCCCACTGGATGCAACAATTGCTTTGTTTGTAATGGGTTTTATTGTTATTGTCTTGTCACACCGGTAAGAGGCGAAACATTTCCGTCACATGCTTGAGGCATTTGGCCAATCACAACGCAACTGGATAGCTGGCCAATCAGAGCACACCTCGCTTTTCAGACCACTGAGCTTTGTAAAAAACGATATGTTTCAGAAAGGCGGGGCATATAGAAGAAACAATAATGGACAGTATGTGGAAAATAATGTTTTTTGAACCTTAAACCACATAAACACATTTCATTACACCAAATACACAAAATAATGTTATTTTTAGCAACATCATATGGCCCCTTTAAAGAAATCATCACTGAATATATGCATACTGCATGTTGTTTTTGAGTTATTTTCTCTAGTTCGTACATGTTTGATGTGAGTTTTCACTCAGGTGAAGCACCATAACGTTCAGGTTGTAGAAAGAAATGAGACAGATTTCATGAATCACATGGGATGAACACACATTGCAGTAGAAGTGTTCGTAAGCTTTCGGCAAGTAGAGAAAGCCGGAACCGAAGAGATCTGAACCTTCAATTACTTCCCTCCTCAGGGGCTGCATGGGGATGGGGAAACAGGGGGATGAGAAGCGAGAAAAAAGAGAGACACAGAAGCAGTTGTATAATGATAAAGGGGAAAAGAAAGTAACTCTCCACAGACAGATTGCACAGGCTGCATTCGTACCCCTGCCGCGTGTGCTACTCTGGCTGTGTGAGAGGAATCTTAACATGGGGAAATCACAATATTGAGGGACACTCTTACTTTCCTCCCGCTTCTCCATTTTGCCTGTTTAAGTGCAACCCCGATGCTGGGGACACTCTAACTGCCTGCAGCTGCCATCATACCCTCCATTTTCTCAAAGTCTGTTACTGGCTGAAGGCTTTTGGGCAGACGGGGAAATGGATAATGGCTAAGGCTGTCAAACATAATAGTCCAGGCATGTTTCACTCATGTCATTTCTAAACATCTGAGCACTCTGATCTCCCTCCCTCTTTATACACACACACACACATAATTATACATACTATATATATATATTTTAGTATTGTATATATATATATACATATATATATATATATATATATATATATATATATATATATATATATATATATATATATATATATATATATACAATACTAAAATACAGACTTCTATAGAATGGTTTGTTTGGCACCTGGTAGTTATTGAAAGTACAAAAGAAAATTGATCCATTATTACAACTGAAAAAGGGCTTTAAGCAATGCTGATTGTTCATCAACAGAGCGGCTGATAAGTGGAGTATATTGAGGCAGAAATTAGCCTCTCAACCATGTAAGTACTTCTGAGGAACCTTGTTTAATGAAACCTCCACTTTACATAACCAAATAATTGGCCTATGCAAGTGGACCTGTTTCAAAAGCACTCAGGGTTTCAGTGCATACAGTACACAAGACTGGGGGCCAGAAAGTATATCAATCATTTTAGGGATTTAATCCAGCCAAATGACACTGACAACAATAGAAACACTCGTAAATTCAATAATCAATTCACCATTCTCTGACTAAAGCAGCTGGGGGCCAGACAAAGACGTCACTGGTAACAGTGGGTAATGCACAAACTGCATCAGTATCCCTCAAGCTCTTAGAAAGATGTGGAAAGTGTACTTATTTGTTGCTTTAGGTAATGACGCAGAATATTTCATTAGAAAATATCACTTTTTTTTTTACATATCGGTGTTTATAACATAATGCATCTAGCTGAGAAATGCTCAAAATGTTGCCTCAAATAATAGGTTCAAAAAAGCATATCTCAGAGCATTGTTAGCACAGATTTATAAGTAAACGAACTCAAATTTTGCCAAGGTATGCATCTCTGAAATAGTAATTGCAAAACTTTTGGATGTTCATATATATTGCTTCCATTGTCCTCATTTGTAAGTCGCTTTGGATAAAAGTGTCTGCTAAATGACTAAATGTAAATTTATTTAATGGATTTTGATGTTGGTGGTAAAGTAATTTGATATAACAGAATAGCACAGTTTGACCGGTTCTGTTGAGTGTAAATCACACATTGAAACGTTTCATCAGAAAGACGTAATCATGACAAAGAGTCTATAGGCACATAATGCCACAATCAAGGGGTGTCCTACTCCTCAAGGACCAATCTCTTGCAGAATTTCTAGTAATCGTGAAGACCTTGATTAGCTAGTTCAGGTGTGTTTAATTGGGATTGAAGCTAAACTCTGTGGGATAGTGGCCCTCCAGGAGCAGGATTCAAAACTCCTGTCATAATCAAAAATTAAAAAAAAAAAAAAACAACAGAGAGAGAGAGAGAGAGAGAGAGAGAGAAGATCTTTCAGGAAAGGGTTACAAAACCATTTCTATGGAATGGTATTTGGACTTCATCGAACCACAGTGCAGGCCAATACCTCCAAATGCACCAGGAATATCATCCAAAATATAGAAAATCACATCCAAATCGGAAAGACTAAAAAAAGTAAAATTTTGACTATTAAAGTAATTTGTACAGTGTTTTTATTTTTTATTTTTTTTTATTTATGTTATCAGAAAGTAGCTTTACAGAAAATAACAAAATAAAAATACTGCATGGATGGAAATATATTTTTGTTCTCTGAATATCCAATTATTATAATGGAGAAATATAGAACTAGGGACCACTGTATATGTCCTATAGTTGGTGCTTCCAAAAAGAATAAAGGAAATATTCAAGCCATTACCTCAGCTGAGGATGATTTTATCTTATTCTATGCTGTATTATTGTTATTATTGTTATCATCATTTGCCCAAACCAGACAATTTAAACGTTAACTGCCTCATGAACAAGTGAGTGCCTCTAATGCATAATTTCTTCAATGTACCGATGAAGGGAAATCACATGACCATGTCTAAAATTTTCTAGAGAGGCGAATTAATGGCCCTTTCTAAATGCAATTGTTTATTCAGTTGTTTATTGCAATGATAAAAGCTGAAAAAAGACTGCAGCATTGAGAGTAGACCCATTAACTGTTACTCACTCTCACTCTTATATTATCTCTTCTAAGTGCTTGTTCGAGCTCTGCTGAGGGCCTTTGAAGCAGATAGAGATCATAATGTGTATTACAGATTCTGCGGGCAAAAGACTGAACATAAATGGACTGGCAAGAAGCAAGGGGAGATCAACAATTTGGGACAGCTTGCTTTATCACAGATCTATTGTGTGTAGTGTCTGCAACATACATTTAAAAAAAATCATAAGTGGTATAAACTACTATATTGAATAGTGGATTTCAACATGTTTACTGCTGCATTATGGCACACTGCAGCATACTGAGCATTCATATTTGACAGGACATGCGGCTCCATTAGGCAATGAAATGAAAAATGTCAATAACATGGTGTCAAAAGTGGAAAATAGGCACACTTAGAAGCCTGAAAAAAAAGACAAAAAAAAACCTTGTGCCATAAACACTATTATTCAGACTTATAGTGTCCTAATCCAGACTGGAGTCGAACTTGCTTCACTCATCAGCCACTGTGTGTCAAAATTTACTGAGATTTCATGGGGCCACTTCTCACGCTTTGGATGGAACACCATTAGGAGCTTCATGGGTATTTTGCCTCCTAATTTCTGATCCCTAAGATGTTGTGAGAAATTCTGAATCTTACATTGAGATAAGAGGAAGCTTAAAATTTGCCCCTAAAGGGAAAATAATTTATGAGAATCTTTGCCTCTATTTTTCTTCTGGAAAAAACTTTAGATGCAACCGATTACTACAACAGTGTGCAAGCCACACCCCCCAGTAAAGCACATGATGTTAGGGAGACTTTAAAAATAGAGGATTCTTTTATTTATTTTCAGAAAAGGTGCATGGATGATTTCTAAAAAAGAGAGTGGGATAATGTGCGCACTTGTTCGTAATGCATTGAATGTTTGAGAACAGCAATTGGAACTACTGATTAGAACTGAATTGAGAATGGCTGTTAAAGCAGCTATATGTAGTTTCGTGTATTTTTGCAACTTTAGAGCTCCCTGCGGTTATGTGAGTGGAATTTACTACTGTACGACAGCAAAGATGGACATACAGAAGAATACTTATCTAGAGTGTTTCAGTCTGTGACACGTTCGGTGATAGTGAGCCTCTGAAATGATTGTTAGCTAGCTTTATTTTTGGATAATGGCTTGTCTTGAAAAGAAAAATGAAATGGAAAAAAAATAATTGTTGTCATAGGGGAAGCCACATTGCAGGAATGTGCCTCAACTTCTGATATGAAAGCTTGATCTCAGTGGTCATTAATCCGCTGTCGGCAAACATGTCAAGCTAGTGATCAAAGACTACAGATTTTAGCCTATATCAGAGGAATATTTTAGAAATTAAAAAAAAATAAAAAATCATCCATATACATAACTTACATACAGTTGCTTTAAATTTCAAATTTTCTGATTCTGAATTGAGGTACCAAATGAGGCAGAATTGCAATTTTGAATTTAATTACACCAAAAATAAAAATAAATAAAAATGAATTGCAACAAAAAAAGAAATTTATTTAATTGTCATCTTTAACTGGAAAAGCAACAGAGCTTGTAAGTTCTGAAAAAGCTTTAAAGCCTTGATGTTTGATATATGGATGGATAGAAGCCTTTAAGTTTAAAAGATGGATGAATAGATGGATGGATTAATGGATGGATTGACTGATTGAATGGGAGTCAATTCTTCATTTCTGAAACCTGCACAACCCTGCTGGCAAACATTGGCTTCTATCACTCAGTATAAGAAATGAAATCAGTAAAACGATCAATTTGTCTGAGACTTTTGACAAACTGCTAAAATGTGTTGGCTACTTTTTGTATGCTGAGCTGTGAAAGAGTTTAAAAGCTGAAAATTGCATCGTTAACACTTCAAGGTCGAGCATGACTTGAAAGGCCTCTGCGTGTGCTCAAAAAATAGACTGTTCTTTGTTGAATGTGCTGTGTGTGATCCTGCTGAATGCCGTTGTTAGCAAACTGTGCCTTGGACGAAAGTTTAGGTAATTTATTGTCATGTCAATGTCCCAGAATTTCTAAGTTTAGACTGAACTAAACAGACCTCGGGGCTTCCTGCTGAGTCATGTCTTATATTGTTGTCTGAGCAGAGTCAAGACAAGGTTGACATTTTAAAACCTACAAGAACTTCTTTTCTGAAAGGCTGTACTGAAACCCACAAAGTTTTTAGAAAAGTTCTCCACAGATAAATCTAGCTGTGAGAGAACAATCAAAGAATTCCAAGCCTGTCATAATTCCACTGACCAGTGGGTTGTTTCGAAAATCCGACAGTTTGAGGAACCCACAGGGTAGGTTGCGGTGGCACTGTGATGTGTTGTCGCAGAAACCTTGTTCTAGCTGCCGCTGAGGAGTGTGTGTGTGGCTATCGGCAGTAAGAGAAATGATGAAATGAAGTAGGAAATGTGGAGTGATGAAAAGACTTGAAAATGGTACACGGACAGAGGGCATAAAAAAAAAGAAATAAAAAGGTGCAACTGCCAGGCCGATAATGTGTATAAATAATCAAATGTTAGCCATAACAAAACTAATTGAGGGAATAAAAGGTTTGCGACTGCGGTCCCATATGGCAAAAAAAAAAAAAAAAAAAAATCTTAGCAGTCAGTCATGGACATATTTTGTTTTGAACCTCGATTAAAAGATCTTGATTTTCTGTGATATTCTGGAGAGATTTGATGATCTATAAAGAGTCATTTTGAAACCTAACATTGTTGTGGTTGTAATGATGAATGAAAACAGAATAATAACAATCAAGGTTCAACAGACCAAAGTCACCACCTTAAGAAAAAAAAATAAATTATTTTCACAAATGTATAACAATCACAAAATAAATTTATTTTCTTTTTTCTCTCTCTTTATTTCTGTTTTTATTGAATATTGCAGGGGCAACACAAATGGGAGAAAATAAATTATTTTCACATCTCTTGCAATTCATACCCCCTGACTTGTACAAAAATAATTATTCGCTGTGAAGGCGAAGGTTTCTTTCAAACGTTCCTCCTCTTCCAAACTAGTATTTATTTGGGAGTCCTTTTAAAAGACAGTGTTTTTTATTTTCTATTTTACTTTTTGGAGAAAATAGTCAAACTAGCCATTTTACAGCATGGGGGCCTTCAGCTCTGTCACCCCTATTATGTACATGATAATGAAATAAATATGACTGAAGGGACAAACAATAACTTGTGTTTAGTTTTTAAACTTGGTTTTATACATGAAAGTCTTTAGAAAGCTTCAAATTACCTACACCAGACAAAACACAGTAGAAAAAGAAGAAACAGACAAAGAAGATAAATGTATAAAAAGAGAATAAGAGACAGAGAGTGAAAGAAAGAGACAAATGGTAAGCATTCTTGGGGAGCCCATTGTAAGAAAGGTTAAACCACATTCTCTGCAGTTCAGCACTCGAGGGATGATGTCAAGATTCCTCCGTCGACCAGTTCTTTCTTTTTCTTAGGTTTTGCAGTCATTTCACCTAAGACATCATCACAATGTAAGATCTTGAGGGCATACCCAGAGAGAATTGACCAGAGTAAGCAAAACACACACAGAGAGCAAATGACCGAGACATTAAAAGTATGACAACAACTCTGGGGGTCTTGGCAGAAACAACACTGTTTCAAACAAGACCTGTGGTTAAGCAATGAGGGCTTACAAAGTCCTCCTTATAGCAATGATGGAAAACTGCAGGCAGATTATTATCAAGCTGTGACCCTTGGTTTTATATATATATATATAAAACCAAGGGGTTAGGGTTAGGGCTATGAGTGTGATATTGTGTTTATACAACAGTTCCAAAAGCACGAGTGTGTAAATACATAAGAAAAACTATGAGTGTGATATTGTGTTTATACAACAGTTCCAAAGGCACGAGTGTGTAAATACATAAGAAAAAACAAACAAGTGTGTTTAAAATCCCTCTTTTGTTCAGAACTACTTCCTTCCACCACAGATTCAAATCTCAGTTAGACAGTTTGGCAGTTTAACAGCTGAGCCCAAGCCTCCGTTACTAATTCAAAAATGTCACTTTAGAACTAGCAACAAAGGAATGTTGAGCTGCTTAATTACAAGCTTATTTGTACTGTATTAAAAGCATTTTACTACGTGGAGTAGATCAAATGTGATTACCTGCATCTGCATTCATTCTTCAGCTCAGTCTCATATTCACAATAAAACATTATTTTGAATGTCTGCTGTTACTATCCTTTTTAAGGGTGATTTCCGATGACAGCGCTGCACAGTGCATTTGTTGGCTGTGTCTTACAAGCTGTTTTTGAAAGTAAAAATAACTTTCTTGTTTACAACAGTGTTTCAGTCTCTTTCAATATAAAGGTCTTTACTGCTGTCTCTTGTCGCTATCTAATGGCGGAACAATGTAACTAAAATTATCATCACAAACACACACATACCGTATCTCAAAACTAAATACTAGACTATTATTAAATAGGCTACTACTATAATTTATATTAAATATTATTTATTGAATAATAATATTTAATAAACAACAAAAGCCACCATAAAAGTTGCTAGGCAATTCAGCCAAAAGTACAAAGGCAGAGCTCTGATATACAGCACTGAAGTTAGAAATGCTGATGAGTTATTGCCCTCGGCCAAAACTATTTGCTCTGGAACAAATAATAGATTAATGAGACCAAAGACTGCTTGTTAGATTTACCTAAAACAAATTGTATCTCCTGTTTAACAACTATAGAGACATCAGCCACAGCTGCAAATTCCAGAAGATCTGGCCGAGGTGAGGCGCTCTCGGAGGGTTCATGAGCACTGAACATCCACTGATGCCCTGGTGCTCACAACTCCGAAAACACTGGAGTAAATTTTCAAATAGACGTTATCTTTATTACAGAAAACCGCATATTTAAAGTCTAAACAAATACATTCTCACCCAATAAACTATTAACACAAAAACAATATTATTATTTTTTAATTATAGTGGATTTGGGTGTCCATCATGACACTCGCTGTGAAAAATACCATAAGAAGAGTGATACAAATGGTGAAACGGTTGTTGGACTTCTGTTATCACTAATATCACACTCAGATTCAATAAACAACAAAAATCTTCTATTTAAACCTGTGCAGATCATGTTGTAAATATAGTGGAAAACCACTTTTTGCTGTTCCATTTTAATATAATTGAAAATTCTACTATTATTTACAACAGAATCTCCATACATACATACATATATGATTATATTTGATTACATTTTGCCAGTGTGATGCAGCAGTTCTCTCCTTGTTAAATGTTATTATGAGAGCTCCTGCCAGAAAAACCAAGCTTATAATTTGCCCTAGGGCTGCCCCATGGCACTGCTCTAATCAAGCACAGCTTCTGATGTGCAATAAGTGGCTCCTGACACACACACAGAGAGAAAGAGCAGTAAACCCATGGCTCATGTAATAAGACAAAACCAGAATGCTGACCACCCTGCATGAGTAATAGAATCAGCCTTAAAGGAATGTAATACAGTTCACAGCTAGGAAGTCTTAAGGAACATTTCTAAGGGATCTGCAGCCTCAGGCTCTTTTTATTTTAATGCAGCATATTAAGTTTATTTTCTTTGTTTCAAATGCATGGGTGAGCTGTCAGTTCTGACAGATTTTATATGTGATGTCATTTAATGATGGAATACTCTCGACCCTGCATCATCATCGTCGTATATGAAGATCTCCAAACGGAAATGCAAATGCATATCCTTCAGAACTGTTCCTCTGTCTAAAACAAAAAAAAAAACTCTTTTGAACTGACATTTCTAAAGAAATGTAGGGTCACACTTATCTCCTCAATGCATACATATTACATTTGCGTTTGATCTTTTCTGCTATCAAGTATGTAGTGCTAGATTTACTTTTCCTTCCATCAGTGTGAATGTGAGGTATTTATGTGATGGGATTGAAGTGAAAGGGATCATTCATGTTATGCAGCACAGTTTTGTGTCTCCATCTTTTATTATTTAACATACTGTATAAAATATCAAACTGACAATATTTAAAAATGAAAATCAAATTTTCTTTTACAGTATCAAATTTAAAGGAATGTTTCCTTTCCTTGATCATATTTCAAATAATTTTGTCTAAATTTTTCACTAAATGTTCAATTCGTTGGAATTGTTGATCATTTTATAAAATTAAATTCAAGTTTGATAACCTCATGTTAGTGAACTCTTTCTCTCATGCCTGTATTTTTTGTTTGTCATTCTGCCTGTTTTCTTGCCATTTTGAATAATCAAGTTATAATTAAAACATTTGAAGTGCCTGAGCTTGATTACAGTGTATGGCAAACCATTTTTTAAGAGCACAACCCTATAGCACTAACCCGGTTACAGATTTCAAAATGTGCTGCATAACAGAAATGAAACACAGAGGGAGAGTGTGTGTGTGTGTGTGGGGGAGAGCTTATATAGCTAAAAATCAAAGAGATTATTGATGAATGTGCACCAGGCTTCCTCTTTAAGAATCATTCTCTGCTGAAAATGTCATGGAATAGAACTGAGAGCTTATATAGCTAAAAATCAATATTGAATTATTATAAAGGGCCAACAAGAACTGGCTAGAGTAGATATCTTTTCTATGATACAAACCTGAAGTATTTTGTAGTGACTACTGAGAGAGAGAAAAATAGAGAGACATTTAAAATGAACCTTATTTTATGTTCCACAGAAGATGGAAATCCATAGAGGTTTAGAACAACATGAGGGTGAATAAATGACGACCAAATTTCCCATCTATCTCTTTAATTAAACTACTACGGGCTTAGTAATTGTAAACTCGTCAGATGTCCTTAGCAAACTGGTTTAAATGGAGCGTGACTAAATTATATCTCCCTTTGATTCGCTCATTATCTTTCTGAAGCTTTGTTTTGGTTTGTTGTTATTTGAAAGTATTTCCACTGCTTGTAGTTGTGCACTATCAAAATCAGCAGCTTTCAATTGGACCATTTTAGGAGGCTTGCCATTGTTGCTGAGAGAAAATAAAAAAGCAGGCCAAGAGTTATTGAAAAAAAAAAATCTGATAACAATATCTATAAACACATGCTGATCAGAAGGAATCACATAGCACTTTACTCAAGGGACGGGGAATAATTTATTTTCAGTTATCAGCAATTATAGATAAACTGCACAAATAAATTCATAAATTGGAATAATGATAATGCTGTTTAATTAATATGTAAATAAGTTTGTGGTCAGGGTATTAATGTGTGTAACAACAGTTTTTAGGGGTGGCACATATAACATGGCTTTCAAAACAGCTGGCCAAGGAAAAGCTATTTACAGTAAAAACAAATGTTCTCATATAGTGTTTTCAGCAATATACTGCAAAATGCTTCAATTTTAGGAGGCTCCAAACTATAAAATCCTGTGGCAAAGTCTGGAGTTCAGTGGATATTGTGATGGTATTAGACTAGATTTGCTGGAAATCACAAATGGAAGACGGGGGCTCTGAAATGTACTTAATGGAAGATTTGGAGGATTAGACTCAGTCGCTGTATATCCTGGCCCTATTGATACTCTGACCATATATGGCCAGTCAGGGAAACAGAAGACTGAATATAGCAATTACAGATAACCAGAAATGATTTGCAGGGCTAAATAGGCCATGTTTTACACCATTGTTGTTATCATTAAATAAACCTAAAACAACATTGACTAAAAACAGTTTTAGTTAGCTGAAATAATTAAAACAAAATACAAATATAACTATTAGATGAATAACAAACTTATGAAAATGAGAAATCCTTGGAAACCAACCCAAATATATTAAAGTTGAAGTACTACAATTACTTATACTACAACTGAAATAAAAATAAGTAAAAATAAATAGAAATATTTTAAAACTAATAAAGCACAATAAAAAAAGACAAACACATTACAAAATCGCTAAAACTTCAACTAAAATTGCAATGAAAATTATTTATATATATTTATATATTATATATATATATATATATATATATATTATATATATATATATCTATATATATATCAACATACTAGTAGTAATAGAAAGTTTCCATTCAGCCAAAATGAAAATTAAAATGATAATGCAATGTCTCCAGGACAGTTTGAGTGGAATACTCATTTACTTAATGAGTGTACTTGTATTAGATTTTAGAGTACTTTTATTACATTTGTATTAATATTAAAATTGCAGTTCAGTTGTGTGCACTTCACATGGCTTACATTCATATTTCAGTAATTATTCATTCAGCAGATGTTTTTATCCAAAGTGAATTATCTGTTTCACTATATGAAAGCACTCTTCTCTAAAGTTTCCATTTGGATTGTTTTCAACCACTTAACCAGCAGTTTGAGCTTTGTTTTAGTGCATTTGTGAGTAGTTCTTCACATTTGTCAAGAATGCATCAGGGTAGATTAGCATGTACACTACAAAAGCACTGTAGACACATGCATTTCTGACTACATCTGAATTTGGCTTGAGATGGTTGTTGGGTATAAATGAGGACAATGTCACATTTTAAACATATTCCCATTTCAGCAGACCTGACACCATCTATCCCTTCAGTTTTCAGAGATGTCTCTTTTTTTATGTACTGCTGCAATGAACTCAGATGTATCAAACTTATTGAGTTAAGAAAACCTTTAATAAGAGTACAGGCACCAGTACAGTTATTACTAAGTGTTTTCAGAACTTCAGGAGTTTGTGGAAACTTGGCCTTGAAAAGTGACATTCAGCATAGAACTTCAATCTTTGCTTGTTAACTGTTGGAATTCATGTTCTTTATCCCAAAGAAAGAGAGAGTTTCAAGCTCCGTTCTATATACAGAAATGAAAGACAAATGCTAGAGTGCTCAGACATTTATTTTCAGCATAGCTTACATCAGCAATCACAAGTGACAGATGTAACGCTCGGCCTGAAGAACACCCACCGACAATGACACATGGACTCAATAACAAACCTAATAAACTGTCACAAAGACTGCAGCTTGAGAATAATGCAGTTACATCAGTGGGGTAATGTTTATTCACATAAAACATCAAAATCTCATGCAATCACTCACTGGATACCTTTGGCCTGACTCAATTTAAAGAGCAAGGTGTTGGTGGGAAACAACTGTAAATTAGGCTTGTGTTACTGTAGCTATAGGTTTGGATAGTTAGCTCATGGGTACAAAACTAGTGTACTTGTTTAACATAACTAGTTCCTATAACTGCTTTTGAGTTAAATGGGAATAATAACAGATTACTTTCTTCAGGTATAGCTCTTTGTGTTGCCAATTTCTATTCAGCTAACAAAACTATGTCCTCAGAACATTTTGCTGATGTTCCCATTGTCATGATAACATTATTTCTGAAAGTTTCTAAACATCCATTTTAACAATTAGGAAACTTTCTTCTTCTTCTTCTCTTCTTCTTCTTCTTCTTCTTCTTCTTCTTCTTTTCTCTTTTCTTCTGATCTTCTTCTTCTTCTTCTTTCTTCTTCTTCTGTCCTGAGAAACAAGGAAACCCTCAGTTTTATCATGTTGCAAACATTATGAACATGTTACTTTTGAACTGCTCTCTGAACCTATAGCAAATAGTAATGTTTAAAATGTTTGAATAGAATCCAACTGAAGTGTTTTTTTTTTCTCTCTCTCTCTATAAACTAGCATTCTGATAAGGTTCTCTCAAAGTTCTGAGAACATGTCCTGTTAGCTGGGTTTGGAAAAGTGCGGTATATTAGGTCTTTGATAAATAAATATGAATTAGATTTGACAGACCGATATTCAGTGTAATTTAAACAAGAGTTTTGAGATCTGATTGGAATGTGAAACTCTAATTGTAATTTTTTTTTTTCAAGCAATTTTCATTATTAAACTGCATTTCAAAAGACTTCCGAGAGCTATCAAAATGTTATATTTTATGGCATAAAACCTACATTTGTAAGTTATGGCATGAAGTTATTGCAGAAACCACTTTTGTACTTTGATGATGGTTCAAAACAATACACAATCGGCAGCTCAGAGGAATATTGCTTCATTGTTTCATTCCACGTGTGAATGCACATCAAAGATTCTGACTATCTCCCAAAAAGAAAAAAATAAAAGAACAAGGGAATGGAAACATTTCCAATTATTTACTTGCAGAAATTAATCTATGAGTCTGTGGTGAGCTGCCCTTGGACTGAAGACTGCAGAAGAGCAAAATGACTATTATTCCTGGCAGTGGGTCCTCTGGGAGATGCACTCCTCCTCCTTCCACCCTCCTGTTTTAATTCTGTGGCTGATGAGCACCGGTAT
Organism: Cyprinus carpio; assembly: GCF_018340385.1. NCBI lineage: Eukaryota > Metazoa > Chordata > Actinopteri > Cypriniformes > Cyprinidae > Cyprinus > Cyprinus carpio. The sequence continues at coordinate 15,561,490 of NC_056610.1, forward strand.
CACTGAGATGTGTTTAGTGCCAGCCCCAGCGTGGCCAAGGGGAAGCTGGTGAAAGACACAGTCAGAGATAAAGGTGAAGAACAGAGGCTTTTGGCTCTGGAGACAGAAGATCAAGACAGAAAGGTGGTGTGGAGGCTGAAACAGAGAATTACTTCCTCCCTCCCTAGTTTAAATTGTGTTGATTATGATGAAGTAGTTCTGACTCGCTTGTGCTCTAGGCGAAAAGACATCACAGAAGGGAGAAAAATATGTTTTTTTTTCTTTCTTTCTTTTTTGGATGTGTTAAGTGTTGGCTAAAAGTATAGTATTCAAAAGTTTGGGGGAAGTAATATAAAAAAATTCAGCAAGGACACAGTAAGTTTGACAATTATATTGAATTATATTGTATTCTTATATATATATATATATATATATCTATAATATATATATATATATATATTACCATCTATATATATATCTATATATATATATTTCAGGATTCTTTTCTATTTCTTTTCTTTTCTCTCTCTTATATCTATATATATATATATATATATATATATATTATACCTCGTTGTTTAAATTACACTGAATATCGGTCTGTCAAATCTAATTAATATTTATTTATTTCAAGACCCTATATATATATATATATATATATATATAGTATATATATATCTATATAGATATAAGTATATATTATATAGATATCTAGAAAAGAATCCTGAAACATACTAATGCACAACTGTTTTTAAACATTGCTAATAGTATGTTTCCATAACACCACATGAGTATATTAAAATGACTTCTGAAAGATCATGTGAGACTAAAGACTGAAGTACATGAAACTTCTGAAAATTCAGCTTTTTTTAAATTGTCAATAATATTTCTGAATCAAAAACTGTTGTTGACTGAGTTAGAACACAGCCTTGGTGAGCATAGGACTACTTCATCAAAAAACACTTCTTTCAAAAACATAAAAAAAAAGCATACCGTTAGGTGTGAATGTGTGATTTCTGCCACTGTGAGAGTTCCACAAGACCATACGGAGTTGTGTAGAATAGGTGTATAAAAACAATGCAGTGGCAGAGCAATCGAAGTACTAGTGAGAAAAACAAACATCAATATTTGAAGCTGCAGTTCTGGGTAAACATCAGCAAAATAGGTAATACAGAATGATAAGAAAAATTGAATTTACAACAATAGAACAGGGAAACATTGATATAATCACGTCAGCTGCAAAATCAACGTACATCAAAAGAGCTTCAAATATTTTTTATTAAACTATGTCGCAGAGATTAATTCAAGAGGAGCATCTTTGGAAAGGGATTCCGTGGGTGTTCTACTGAGTACTTCGTGTTTAACTCCTTAATTTGTTTACTGTGCGTGCTTGAGTGTGTCATCGTGTCACAATGCAGCTTGTGGAGGGGTTGTGCAGCATGGAAATAACACTGGTCCCTGCATAAAAATGTACAGTATGCCCTGTCAACACTTGTGTATTTGGTAATTGATAAGTCTAGTTGCAGTATTTGGCTGGCATCAGTAGAACACATTTAAGAACACTGGATTTTATTTTTGTCTATAATTGCTTTAGAGGACACATTAATACCTTATATAAAAATAAACAGCAAGAATTTAGTCCTGTAATCCTCACTGTAGTCTTGTTGGTGGTTCTAATATCAAATGTTTAAATGGAACTAAAGAGTATATGACAGTTTTGGCATGTTATAACAAAGCTGTATTCAGCTCAAGAGATATCAGGACTGTAAACCACTAGAGAAAACAATCAAATCACAGGTTTAAATCATATTACATCAAAAATAACTTCAATTCAACGTGACCCTAACACAAAATTCTAGACACACAAGAAAATTGAAATACTTATGCATTACTTTGAAACAAATATATATTGCTAGTTAGTAAGGTAGTTAAGTGTAGCTATGATTATCGGATCTAGAATATGGTCATGCAGAATAAGACATGAATATGTGCTTTATAAATACTAATAAACAGCCAATAGTAATATGCATGCTAGTTAATACTGCGAATTCGGTCCTTAATGTGTACACTCATGTTAGCACCATTGCACCTTATTGTCCCAGTTTTACCAAAATTTCAGTCACTCAGCTCATAAATCATTATTACAGGAGAATCTGTACAAAGTTTCCAAATTCAACAATATCATGAAAAACTAGCAGCTCTGCCCCTCTAACAAAGAGAGAAAAAACCAATATTTCTCTCCATTAGTCCTGCAGTTGTCAGGCAACTGTGTGTTCTCTAATATTTCAGAGAAATCGATGAGCCACAGAACCGGGTCTTGTAGCTATTCTGACTAGAGGCTTTGTCTTTCTTTCTTAGTGTTCATTCTCCTACCATATGAGGGATTCAGCAATTCTTTGAAATGAAGATAAAGGCTAAAGCAGTAATGAAGGACATTTGGTTGTTAAACTTAGACATTATTGTGACATACATTGCTGCTGTCAAAAATAGAGGTAATGAAATAATTTTTGAAACTATTTTTATGGGAAGACAGACATCTTTATCTCAGCTTTTGCAAGGAATTATGAAGTAAAATTTATTTTGTGACCTTGTGAAACATTTTAATGACAAAAAAATGCAAGACTTTAATATGTTTCCAAATATTTTAAAAGAGCTTCAGTGGCGCAGCGCTTGCATTTGATTTAATGACATCTTTAAAAGTGTTTGGAATTCACCCCCTCTGCTTTCTACTAACACGGGGTATAATATTCGTGAAACAAATTTTATGAAGAGCTTACATCTTATTGAACCAGTAACTCTGACAGCATAAATGAGAGGTCATTGAACTAAAGAAAGTCTTTTACTGAACAGAAGATAAAGCAAAGTAGACAGATAAGATATGAATGCAAGTGATGGATGTGGAAAATTGCTTTTGCTATCTTTTCGAGTGTGATTTCTTTAGGTCAAAATAAAATGAAAAGAGCTTAGTGTTGTTTCATGTGGAAGAAATCAGTTTTTTTTCTGTTCTTACCTTTGTTCATTTTATTCATTCTCTCATTTGTTCCTATCATGGGTTGTGTGTTAGAAGCTAAATAAATAAAAACAAAACAATAATAATAATAATAATAATAATAACTTTCACATTCTAAATAAATAAATAATTAAATAAATAAATAAAACCATAATAATAATAATAATAATAATTGTGACTTTCTGAGTTTATAGAAATGCTAGATACATACTCAGAATTACAAAACATAAACTCTTTCTCATATCTAATTTAATCTAATCTAATCATATGTCTAGTCTAGTCTTACCCTCAATTATGTAAGTTACATGAGCAAATAAAATGAAAGACGTACAAGCCATCTAATAAAACATTAGTTTTCAATTGTGATTTATCTGACTAAAGGTTTTTTTTTTTTTTCTTCTCGCTCCTCCCAGGATTACATTGGTGAAACCTGTGAATGGCCAAAAACTAGACCTCTGCGGTTTGTCACCAGCATAAATATACTGATTTTGTATATTATATTAGTGGAGTAGTTTTTCATCACCTCCTTCTTAAAGATACATAGTTACGCCAGAAGGGTGGTGTCATTCAAAACACTGATTCATTTATGAGTGAAACACAAAACCAAGTGCCTTTCTGTGAGTCATTGAATCATTTACTCAACCAAGTTGGTTTAAAAAAAACAATGTCAGCCCAAACTTTGTATATATTCCAATTAGAAATCTATCCATCTAGAAATCAATCATCTATCTATCTATCTATCTTTATCTAACTAAATAAATAAATATCTATCTATCTACCCTGTATCTATCTATCTATCTATCCATCCATTCATCTATGAGGCCTTCATTCCTCCTGAACCTTCTGTTACTATAGGAAAACAAATGTCAATATGGGTTTCAGCACAAACAGTGAGTAGGTGTGACATCCCCTAGTTGTTACAAGTCAGCTGGTGAGGCAGCACCTTAATACAGTGGAATGATTCTCCAAAAACATCTGATGCCTACTGTTCCCTGCTGACATCCAGCATGATCTATCCATCTTGATGAGATTGTGATCCTTTTTCCTCTTCCCATCTATCTCCCAAAATGATTTAGTTTATGACAATGCATCTGGAGCCTCTGTCTTCAGAACTGTGGCCCGAGGGGAGGAAGACCGCCTGCTGCCGTGTCATTTTGACTTTTTCCTGTTCCCAAATCTGATGCTATGTTCCTTTGCTCTTTTGTAGGATTCACATGTGGGTGTAGTTCTGATGTTTTTAATTGTGTTTAAATTACCATTTCAGCCTGTAATTCTGTTTTAATGGAAGCTTGTTTCCACCACAGGATTAAAAAAATAATAATAATAATAAAAATAATTACACCTTTTTTCTCACAATTTAAACTTTTCTCTTGCAATTCAGAAACAAAAACAGAAACACATCAGAATTGCGAGATGTAAGAATTGTGCTAAAACAAATGTCAGAATTCTTGTTAAAAATTCTCTATTTGTTTTGTTTGTTCTGACAGTGATAAAAAAACAATATTTGTGTGTTTTAAAAAATGCTATTACATTTATGTATATATGTATTTATTTATGTTTGTGTTATTTATTAGTTTTTTATTTTGGTTTATATGTGGTTTTATTGGAAAGCACTTTGGTCAATGTGAGTTGTCTTTAAACATGCTATACAAAGAATAAACAAACAAACAATGTATTTATTTTTATGTATTATTATTATTATTTTTTTTCATGGTGGAAACAGGCTTCCGTGTTTTGCAAAATATATTTTTGAACTCACCTAAACCTTATTTATTTAACCAAGCCAGATATGATCCAATATCCAATATATAGCAGAAGAGAAATCAAAGCATTCTAATGGATTAAAACAGCTTTTCAAAATCTAAGGTGCTGCTCAGTGGGCTGAACGATTCCCATGTTTCCCACTTAAGAGATGTGCTCCAAATGTCATGTTCCCTCTTGTACCTGTATGAAGAACAAAAATGTTCAATGCAGGTATGATGAGCACAATGAATAATACAAGGGAACTGGTAACCATTATTAGATGGGGCACTGTTATTTGGCCTGGGGTGAAAACCATGTATGCTATAAAGGTTACTGCATAGCGAGGTAAAACTGAATCTCCGATACCATTCAGAATTGATCCACGTTCGCTCAAAACTAGCGTATTGTCACACAGCAGATTAACATTGCAGTGACAATGGCCTCGTAACATTGCTGTTAGTAATACAATTATAGACTCATAAAATGAAGCTCAATAAACAAGAGAAGCCTAGGAAGTCTTTAGTGGGAATGTTGTCAGATGTAAGTGATCAATTAAAGCCAGCTTGTTATGTTTAAAACTCACTGATCATTCTTAATGATGTGAAGTTTTGCCGCGCACACAAATACCAATTGATTAGCTCTTGTAATGATGCATTGTATTTCTGCATTGTCTTCTGTGTCCTCTTCCTTTTCTTTAGCAGTAAATTTGCCTGCAGTCTGCGAGGGACATGTTTCTCTTCAGTTGCCTCAGCTGTAAATCTGCCTGCTGACATTTGATCTTACTGTAAGTCACCCGCATTGGAAACGGCTGGTTTTGAACAAAGAACTTTTTTCTTTTTAATTCCCCCACACTGACAATAATTCTAAAGCAGTAGTCAAGGCAACATAGGAGAGGCAGACAATAGAGACACAGCTGCTTGTAGGCATGAGGATTCAAACTCCACAGTGCTGCTGCTGTCTCAATCCAGCTCATTATCCACAACTAAGGCCCATGTAGGAGGATGAGGCATGGACTTCTGGGACAGAGAGAGAAAAGGGAGAGAGTGAAGGGGAAGGGAGATACTTTGGCCCGACAAGTTTGAAGTACTGTTTGTAATTGTTTTCGCAGCCTAGAGGAGGATTGTGTCAATGCCAAGCAAAAATAACGACAATGCAAAAGATAAAATTAGTGTTTATGTTATGAGTGAACTAGGCTATATAGAGATTGAAGGATTGTTTTAGCAATGCCAGCAAAGCTTACTTAATTCTGAAGTGCAGAAGTGCACACTTATTTTTTGGGGAGATACTCATGATTATGTAGGTATTTGATTTTGTTGTTGTTGTTTTCACCAGAATATGTATTTAATTTTAAAAATAGGATCTTGTGATGCCTAATGAAATTGTGATCTGAATATCTGAACTAATCTGTTTCACCCAACAGGCAGTGTCTTTGCAGGGTTTCTGCTGGTCTTAAAAAAAGGCTTTAAAAAGTTTTCATTTGCCCTTCCACAAATTATGGCCTTAAAAAGATCTTAAATCAGAGCAGAAAGTCATACATTCACAAAGTCATGGCATTAGATATTGCATGCACTGCGAAAAAAATAGAAAAAATAAAATACTGTAGCTTCTGCTGTATTTTGTCTCATTTTTAGTACAAGTATCTAAACATTAAAATCAAGATACATTTACTTGAAATGCAAAATGAAAAGTCTAAAGCTACTGTAGCTTCAGGATTTATGTGATTTATACCAGTAGAACACAGTCCTATTGGTTTCAACCAATCCCTGACCTTTGATTTTAGAAGTAGTGTTAAAGTTTGGATTGATCAAAAATGTTGTTCCAAAAAGAAACAAAGATGTTGATCCAAGATAATCTCCCACACTGTGCCAAGTGTACTCGGATGTTCGCGCTGTCGGATCAATGGCAGAAATGAAAGGTCAAAGGATGTTCAAGGTGGCCATGAGCTGATTTTTTCCTACAACAGAATCTAGTACATGAACATTAGATGTGTGAGAACCCCATTATCTGTCAGTTCTACTTATATAAATGACTATTTGTTTATTTACAAACCTCCTCTCACCTGCATCAAGAAAATAAAACGGGTCAATAAATTCCACTTTTATTATTTCTATCTGCCAGGTGGTGAAATTAATTACCCTGAAAAATGAACAGCGTTGTAACATCATTCAGTTTAGAGAACTGCAGGGGGGCTATGTAAATATCGTCAGCAGCAAGATGGCTCCTCCAAAGCTGTAAAAGCTCTCTTTGACACTCAGCATTACCTCTGCTACAGCTGATGTCCTGTGAGGAGAACTCTCTCAAAATAAAAAATGAAAAGCTTTTGATGGTGTTAAAACGCAAAACAATTTCAATCTTTTATTCCTCTCAGGTAGCCATTATATTCCAGGAGACTCTACCTAAGAAGTGCCGTCCTGTGCTGCCAAGTGATTTCTAGCCCATTTACTGTCCTTTTATGTTCTGCCTTCCCATTTAGATGTCCTGATTTCTCACCCGTTGTTTTCTACATGCTGCTGTTTTCTACATCAAGCTCTGAAGATGCTGCCAGGAGTACTGGAGAATCCTCTTTCTGACCGAATCCTATCACATTATATTGTTGAGATGGTTTTGATCAGATCTTGTTTGTACCTTTTGAATGTGGATTGTCTGCAGCCTCTAATCGAAGAGATTATCTATCTATCTATCTATCTATCTATCTATCTATCTATCTATCTATCTATCTATCTATCTATCTATCTATCTTTAGAAATCAGAGTTATATTCAAATAACATTTATGCACTGTAAACCTCCAAATATCAACATATTAAGTAAATTCATAGTTAATGATTTAGTTTGCTGTTCCACTTGAAATTAAAACACTAAAAGAAAAAGTATGTTTTTCAAACTGTACAATTTGTAAAACTTGATCCAGAGTTATGATATCTAGCTGCTGAAATGATTACTAAATAATTTAAAAACAAATAAATAAATAAAATAAAAGTAAGATTTCAAAAAGTAAGATAAAAAGCACTAATACTTTGTTTTATATGTTGCCAGCCAGGGGCCTACTGCACAATAAGGGGCCAAACACAGGCAAACACTTCAGTTTGGGGTCTTTTATTCTCGACTGTGACCAATGGGACACAGCATTAAAAGTAGCTTTGGCTTTTTTGGGGGGTTGAGGATGTTATTAAATATGGCAAAAATAAAATAAATTTTTAATTTGGAACACAAGTAATCCAACACGAACCCAAGTTACATGTTTCAAAATACTTGCATAAAATGAACAAAATAAAGAATAATACTTCAATATAAGGCAATAATAACTCAGCCTGAATTAATGACCACAATCCGGAGCTCACAGAGGGCCTACTCAGCATTATATCTCCCCTCTGATAATCAATGAGAAAAGCATTACTGAACTATTACACAGCAAATAGGTTTCCCACTGTATACAATTTTCATAGCATATTATATTATGAAATAAGCAAATACTATACTTACGCTCTATGATTCATCAACAAATTTGAGACACAAACAAAAGCCATGTGAGCTCGCAATCAATGCTCATCAATTGTTGCAAATCACCAAACAATTGCCTCTGTATATACTCGCTGATGGAATATGACACGAATACAAGTGAATATTTATCACCTTTTTGGTGTTTTATATAGTTTATATCACCTCTATCTCTCAAACACACTAGGGCTGTGTTACACTCCACATTTAGACACACTTGTGAACTTCCCTAAGCACTCCCCCTCGGGGGAACCCCACTGCCATTTTGAAGTGCGTTCCACTCCACGAGGAAGTTTTTTATGGACAGACCCTCGACCCCTCGATTTTGACCGAGGGAGCGAGTCTGCTTCATATCGCGTTTCATTTATCCCCACCCCAAACAAGTCTATAATATGTACAAATATATATATATATAAATAAAATTGATCAAAAATACAAATAAAAACTTTTTATAATATAAATATTTATTTTTTTTTTTTTTTTTTTTTTTACTTCTATAACAGCCCAACAGCCCAGACATACCTATGTTCCTATAGAATGCTGCACCAAACAAATTCATACGGGGAAAAAGAATAAACCAACTGAATAGTTGATTCTAAGTGATCAAGGGCTTAGGATGTTCCAGTTCAGCACAAGGGTTCTGTCAGATGTAGGCACTCATGCAACGTAATCAATGACGTACATCTGAGTAAACGAAACGGAGGGAAGTTTGCAAGTGAAGGGCATTAAAAAAAGGACTGGAAGGCAGCCCTGCAATGTAGTACACTCGGCTAGGCACTACTCCCACAAGCACTCTCTCAAACGTTATCTTGACTCGCTGAAACCTTAAAGCGCCAGCATCACAATGTGCTTATATGAAACAGTTATCAGTGTCTTTATTGTAAATGTATTTCTCATAATATATGTTTATCTAAATTAAACATTTACATATCAGGTAATTTTTCCCTATTACATATATATGGATTTTTACATGCTGACATTTGATGTCATTCGCTTACTTGAAAATATAACCACACTGCCCACACTTGAAAACACTTGAAAGCAGGTTTCTGTAAGGATGGTCCTTTCTTTTAAAAGTTAAGACAGCCCTGTTGAGGCAGCTTTTTCCAAGCTGCCATGCAGTTCACCCATGGGAGGTAGTGTCATGTATAACGACAACTAGCCTTCCTTTGTCTGAGGCTGAAGGATTTAATAGAGGCCAACCAGTGGATCATGGCGAGACACTTCACACACCCCTGCGGTGGAGAAGAGCAGTGAGGTGACAGTGGACTCTTTCTATGATGCAATCAGGCCTGCATTTGCCCTCGAGGGGCCTGTGATCTTGTTGATTTTGTCTATTTTCCCTGTGATGTATTCACCATGAGGTGCGTCGCCCCACAGGACTGTGTTCCAGGACCTGATCTAATGTTAGGTTGTAAAGCTGGAAGGCAAAAGGGAAGCCATTTCATGGCTCTCAAGCTCAGATGTGAAAGTAATACTCGGTATTACAGCAGGCCTCTCTGGATTGAACCTGTCATATTTAGTTATTTCACTGCCATTGAGGATGTGTGTATATAAAAAAAAAAACACGACTAAACATTGCAACCACGTGCATGGTTGATGCACACTCATAAGCTAAATGATTCTATATAGATGGACGATGCGTGAACTCGCAATGACATAAAAGAATGAGCGGCTGATATGTCTAGACATGATCCAAACCTCAGAGACAAGAGGGAGCAAAAGGCCCTTTTGAAAGTTTTACCAGCAGAGTGACATTGAAATGTCATTCTGGCCGTTTTTCCCATCCACACTGCTGAATACGCCATTACAGTGGCTTTGTTCTTGACGGGCACTTTCACTACAAAGGTAGGAACCGGACGCGGGGAGAGTTTTGATGAAGCAAATGCCATCAGAGGGGCATCCTAGGTCTTCTAGTCCACCACAGCTGATGGGATTACATTTTGGGAATGGAAAACTCCTGCCTTGTCTGCACAAGCCACATGTCTATTCTTCAAGTAGACAAAGTGGAGCAAGAAAGGAGGCGGGGGTGTGGATGATTAAATGAAATGTTGTTTGGGTTAGTATGCTCAATGGGATTGAGGGTTCATTGTGTTGGACAGATAGGGAAGAGGCCAGAGGGAAGTTCTGTGGTGAGATTAACTCTTAAGCCTTCCATTCTTTCTGACTACGTATACTTTCAATCAGAGTTCTGTAATCACTCCACTCCAACTCCATTCCAGGTTTTCCATTTCATGCTCATTTGTGAGAAAACACCACAATAAAGCTATTACATTAGTGCAGGATTAGTATGATTTAGGATTAGTATGATGATATGATTGCTTATGATGATATGAGTAGGATTAGTATGATGATATGATTGCTTGGGATTTCAAAAAAGACTACACAGTCATCACATTTCAAGTTTTACACACATTTATTTAACTTGTTTATGCATTACATTAAAATAATAATAAAATATATTTAATTGTTACTACTACTTCAGTTGATACTACTTTAATTATGTTTCTATAAATGTCCAGTTGCAATGTTTAGATGTGCAAATCTATTGTGCACATTAAATAAGTTCACTCAAAGATGAAAATCACCCCATGATTTACTCACCCTCAAGCTTATTCTATGCATGTGTTTTTCATTATTTTAGTTTTTATATTTTTAAGCCACAAAGTTACAAAAGCATCTCTGCATTGACTCATCAGCTACATTTGTCTTCAGCATATTCTTGAAAATAATTATTAAAAATTTGAAAACAATTTTAATTGAATCGTGACCAATTTCAATATGCATCAAACTGCTGTCAGAGCAAATATTTGCACCCCTATACATATGATATAGATGAGAGCTACAAATTTCTACCACACATTTTTTTGTGTGAAATTAACATTTTATCACATTTTTCTCACCACCTTTTATATTATTCCACAATATGTATATATATATATATATATATATTATATATATATATATATATATATATATATATATATATATATATATATTGTTCTCTGCATCATTTTCCCAAGATGTCTTTCCTATAATTTCACAAATTCCTTTCATCATGAGTGTCAATAGTCTGTTGTTGACCATTCTTGTTGACATTCAGTTGCATTATGGGCTGATGTGTTGCACTCGTGATGGAGTGATATCAGAGTGATTTTGGAATGAGAGAAAACACAGACGCTCCAGCTTTACACTGCTTACTCCAGGCACATATTCTGCTTTCAGTCCTCGTGTATGAACAGGCATTAAAAGATCTTTCCATAGTTAAATACACAGACTGACAATAAGATTAATTTTGGCCTGTTTACCAGAGATCAAATGGGATCAGCTGACGTGATGAGTTGTTTGCTGAAGGATGAAGTAGCACGAGAACTGTGAGTGTTGATGTGTCACACTGACCTAGCCAGAACAGCTCTGCATCATGCCACTCGCCTAATGAGGTTTTTGACAACGGCCAGCTGTTCCTGGAGAGGTGAAGAGGGTATCATCTCCAGAACCATCACACTTGCCCACTTTGTGCCAGCTTACTGCAGTCTAATTGACATCTGCCTGACTCTGTCTTCACAAAAGCTGGACGGGAAAAAGCTAAAACCAATTAAAATCCGATCAATGAGTGCTTTCTTCACGTACACAAAGAGCTTTGTGCGGTTCGGTGCAAGTTTTTCTGTTTAAGCACCCGTGTGGTTTGTTTTCTAGCTTTGTTTTGTACCAGTAAGCTCAGGCTGGGAGAACAGTTATTACAGGCTCTTTACAGAGGCTGTGTGTGACCCCTGTCTGAAGGTGAGCGCCACCGGCTGCTCCAGCATAGTCCATCACAACACCGCTTTCCATTACACTCCAGGTGCTCTTCAGTACTGCTGATACACACAAAACACACACTCACACACAATGTAGCTCCATCTCACCTGAATTGTACCTTGTAACCCCTCAGCCCACACGCGTACACATCCACGGGGCTGTTTAAAATACAGTCATCGCTCAAATCCACCTACCCACTAATACACCCGCCACTTATAAACACACTCACGTGGGTCGTCGCAGTGACGGACTGAAGTGAGGCCTCACCACCTCAGGTCCGCGCTCCTCAGAGAGGCAGCCAAGGGCCGAATCCCTTGCGGAGGACTGTAATAAGTGTCAGCAGTGGCTGCAGATGGGGTCAAGTCTTTATTCAGAGATGAAAAAGGGAAATGAAAGGCCACAGTTCACTCTGTAAGTTACATGGCACACTGCAAAATAGGCAGTTTCTAATACTGCACTTGTTTTGAAGTAAGGGGAATTTACAGTGATGAAATGTGGCTGCTGATAGTGCAGTTAATGGCTATATTGTTCAAGTGCACAAATGCCACAATTTAGATATTTATGAATATGCATTCATTGTCTTTGAAAAGTGAGTCATTAATGTAAAGTGCTATATTAAATATTCTATTTAAATGTATGCTTTTTGACAGTTTGGTGTTTAGTTTAAATAATTGAATAATGGCAGACATAAAACAGAATCAAGGAGATGCATCTATGGATAAACTATAAAAATCTATAGGCCTATGAATTATGAATTATGATTATATCTATGAATTATATAGGCCTTTATTTCACTTTAATATATCAAAAGCTAGTTCAAAGCTATTTTAGATTATTCCATTCAAATGACATATACCCTAGTGAAAAATATATATACATAAATGTATTTTAAATTATTTCATGCATTCATTTTTTTTTTTTTTTCTATTTACGTACTTAATAAAACTGCAATTGTACTTTTAGTATACTTAACTGGTCTGCTAAATTGGAACAACCAATTTTGTACTCATTGCACTTTAATTGTGCAGAAGTAGTGCTAAAGTACTATTAAAGATATACTTAGTATATTTGATTGTGCTAAAGTGGAACTATTGCAAGTACACTTCAGGTACACTTTAAATATTTTATATTTAAAGTCTGATATTCATACAATCCTCATCAAAAGTGCCATTACAACACATTTTAGACTTAATATTAAGAAAAGTGCACTATGCACAAGTAATATGCAAGTAATATGCAAGTATACAAGTATACAAGTAATAAGTAGAGTTTAATTATATAAATATATATATATATATATATATATATATATATATATATATATATATCTATATATTTTTTTATTTTTTTTTTTTTTCTCTCTTTTAATAACTTGGGTACACTACCCTAGTGGCAATAAATACATTTAAAAGGAATATTTCATATAAATTCTGTTAATTTTAACTTTATATTCATCAAAGATAAAAAATGTATCATGGCTTTCACAAAAATATTAAGTAGCACAACCATTTTCAACATTGACAAAAATATTAAATTCTTGAGCACCAAATCAGTAGCCTGTCTTACAATGATTTCTTATGGATCATACAACACAGAAGACTGGAGTAATGGCTTCTTAAATTTACTTTTGAATAAATATTAAAATACAATTGCAGTAAATTGTAATAATATTTCACAACATTACGGCTGTACTGTAATTTTTATTAAATGCAGCTTTGTTGAGCATACAGGAATTCTTTCAAAAACATTTCAAAAGTGCCAACCCTAAACATTTGATTGACATTGAATGATTTGAAATGTTATTATTGAATTTAGAAATGATAACTTTATCAGTTCTAATAATTATTAAATCAAATACTAAAAACACCAGCATGCTGCTGAGAGTTTTTTTTCTCACTTCTGAGAGGGCGTCTTTAACCAAGGATCCAAGGATAATTTTCCACTTCAAAATGTCCACCTCCATAACTTCACTGGTTTATGGCCAATTAATGCTTACGCCCAACATACCAATCATAACACAGCTTTTTGTTTAATAAAATGTGTTTTCACAGTATGTGTGTCCCTTTATAAATACAAAGGCATCACAATGTTTTCTAAAATCCCATTTTTCTAGCTCCTTTTCAAATGGTTGTTTGGCCCTGTAAACACTTGTATCAGTGTTTCACTAACCACAAACATTGCATTACATGTTAGTAAGAATCCAGTGACTTTATTCAATCTTATCTGCATAGTAATGCTCTGGATTTTGTACATTAGAGTGACTGAAATGATCAATTTTTATACTCTTTTGCTTCAAACCAAGCTTGCGTTAAAAGATGCATTATACTTTTCAAATTACATTTCAACTGCCAATGCATTTCCTCTCTCTTATCCTTTTCTCATCCCACACATTAGTGATCGCCCTAATGTGGTCATGAATCTTATATGCCCGGATATTCATAGATTTGCTGAGTCTGTGTTTAGAACGCAGATTTAAGAAGCTGTCAGTAAGAGAAATGAACGACAAGCTCATATATAAATCTGATCACCTAGATCATTAGGTGTATTATAATGTTATGTCATTGACATGTATAGGAAAATCATTTGTCAAAATCAGGGAAAAAGCATGGATGCACTGAATTAGGAGACATATAATGTTCTGCCAACTGCATTTTCTAAAAAACCTGCTAGATTAACCTTTGACTTTTCTCCAACATGTTCACAGAAAAGTAAATCCATCACTTTTCCAAGAATCAAAGTTAACCTTTACATTTTCTTCAAGATGTTCGCACTTGGTTATGACCCGCAGGCTAATTAGCATATATGAACAGATAAGCACACAAATTACATCTATACACCCACACATCCAGATTCTGTATTTCTGCCTTTCTTTCTCTCCCTCTTTCTGCTGACCAAACCAATTATAACATGAATGCTAACGATCACATCATGGATCAAATGAGTTTGTTATCAAACACGTTTACCCGCACTGTCCCAGCACACCCCCACATGAACACACATGCACTCGAAATGGCAGTCTCGTGTTCATTTCAACCCTTTCATCTCTCTCAGCCCCTACTTTTACAAACATGCACTATATAGCACTGGCGCTAACATGATAGAAACCAACCGTTCCCCTTTCCGAAAGCTCGAATCATCCACGCTTCATGCTCGCAGGCAGTTCAAACTCTCTCCTAACTCATTAAAGCTGATTTGGGATTATTTACATGCCGCTGGGAAGCACAGTAAACACGATTAGGTTGGACAAATACCGGGGTCAATATTTTGCAGACGTTCCAATTAATAAAACATACCATACGATATGAAGCTACCGCTATCTGCAGTAGAAAGGAGGGCAGCTAGGCAGGGCATAATTGGCAAGACAAAGAAACAAGGACCCCTACTGTTATGCACTGACATGCCTGTCACTGTAAAGACAAGGCGCTACACCAGTACGCTAGCTCGAATGAGCATCGATGAACTGAAATATTCTTGGAAACCAAAGGAGAAATTGAAATGTAAAGAGAAATTGAGGTAAAAGGGGAAAATAATGAAAAAAAAAGTGAAGCAGAGATAAAAGCGAGCCACGTAAAAGCACTGAAGTGATAGAATGCTGAGAGGAAAACTGCAAACATACACACATATCCACATATACTTGAAGTCTGAGGAGAAAAAGACACTTCACAGCTTTTCACTTTATCACAAAGCCTCCCCTTGTCCCTCGCTAAAATTAGCCGGTGTTGACGAGAGCTCCTTGCGTGGCGATAAAAGAGATGAATTATGCAAAGGGATTGCACAGAGGAGAAATATGAGGCAGGTGAATGTAGGGGGAGAAGCCGAATTGCACTGTGAATGTGTGTGTTTGAGGAGCTGTTTATACATGTATGTTCTATGTATACATACAATATTCATTACACTCAGCAGACATCTTTGAAAGAGCCTGAGCAGCTATTTTCGATGTAGGAAACAGGCACATAAGCTCCAGTATATATTTAGAATGAGGAAAGAGCAAAATTAACAAAACTGGTTGTCAGAATATGCATACATATACAGACAACCAGAGCTATGTATATATATATATATATATATATATATATATATATATATATATATATATAGGAATATATATATATATATATATATATATATATATATATAAAGAGTATGCAGATGTGAGAATGAGAAGAAATGGCAAGTATGCGTGTTCATACATCCATCTTAAATATGTGAGATTAGAATCCCAAAGCATAGTATATTGAAAAGAATATGCCAAAAGTCCCCTGATGGTCTCCTATTTCAGGTTGATTTTTGAAGTGTGGATCCGTGCACACTCTCTATCTCTATATATCTCTATCTCTCTATATATATATATATATATATATATATATATTTTTTTTTTTTTTTTTTTTTTTTTTTTTTTTTTCTGTATGGTATAGCTACAGTAATGCATCAGTGTATTCTATAGTTAAAAATGACAATGATTTGATCAAAAAGTCAACTGTCTCTTCAAACTAGTACAATTGTCCATAAAACAATTGTGGAATATAGAATAGTATACACATATAAAAGTGATTAGCATTGATAATATGTATAAACTGGGAATATTTGACTGTATGCGAAGAACACTGATTTCTATGCAAGGCCCATCTCTTTCTTTTCTCTGAAAACTCTCTCTGATAAAGCAATGTGTATGTACTGTGTGGGTTTTATTCTTCTTTATAATATTTTAAAAGACAAAAAGAAAGCCCAAGTAACACAAATGTACATCTCAAAGGATGAATTATTGTCCACTTTTCAAAACAAACATGAGGTAGAGGCAGAGTTCGAGATAACACTTTAGATGTACTGCAATGAAAACTGTGGACACAACGGGCATAATTCAGAGATGGAGAGAGAGGAGGGAGAGGGGAAGGACGGATGATGCCGTTTAACATAGAACTGCAGATGAGGAGCTGCTGCAGTATCAGTGAGGGTGGAAGTGTCAGTGCTTAAATGACCCCCATCTTCTCCCTCTGTTCACCCCCACCTTCTCTCTTTTAGACAAATTTACCTAGGCCAGCAATAGGAGGTCTGTCATACCTGAAGAAAGCTATCCACTTACATTCCCATTCATCTCAGTTGATTTGAAATCTGCCATCTCTGCTGATAGGTGCTCAGTTCTGCAGCCAGGATTTTTTGAGGTCTGGTCTGGGGTGATTCTTTTGTTTCTTAGAATCTTGGTCTGTCATCTGTGAAGCATGCTGTGCAATCCAGTCCATGAGTGAGAGAGCATTGTGCATGCTGCAGACAAAAGTAAAAATTCTGTCATTACTTACTCAACTCTGTGTTGATCCAAACCTATATGCTGTTATCGTTCCTGTGAAAACACTTTTCAGGTACTTTTTCAGCAGTTCAGTGACTATAGCTGTCAAGCTCCACAAAGAACAGAAAAACACTTTAAAAAAAACATAAAGTTCCATATGACCTGTACTTTACAGTATATGCCAAACCTTTTTGAGCTTTGTGTGAGGAACAAACTGAAATTTTGGTCTGTAGTCTCTGAAAATCATTGCCCGTTGCTGCAGATCTCAGAAACTCTTCTCCAAATTTATCCTTATAGTGTTCATAATAACAGTAGTGAAATACATTTTTGGGTTAACTATTCCTATAATTATGGGTGGTGTTGGCAGGAGGGTAGCAGTGACACATTGCATGCCATTTTTAATATCATTGCATGCCATTTACTTATATTTGGATACTACTATCCACTGTAATCCAATCAATTTTAATGCGAGTACCATAGAAAGTTCATATAAGTTTCAATAAATTGCTTAATTGAACAAAAATGTGAAATAAATGAATAATGCATTTTAATTAAATTCATTAAAACATTATTTAATAATAATAATAATAAAAAAACAACTAAATATAAAATTAATTTAACTGCGTTACCACAAAGGCCCCACAGTAACCAGTAAAAAAATAATGCTTCATTTCATCCCTGCATCTGTCATGGAGACTTGTAAGAATGTTAGTAATTGTTTAATGTGTCATTGGTGGCATGACTATGGAATACTCAGCTTGGATTCTTTGTTAACAACTAGAAAACTCTCAATGGTAGAAAAACAACACCCCATCAGCAGGTACAAGGACATATCACGTCTTGCTGTGTCTGCTGGGCTCTTGGCACTGCATGAATCAGCACTGCTATGGTCGGCAGAATATTTTTGATAAAGCAGATATTAAATATAAATGGAACCATATTGGGCACAAACACAGTGGCTATTGAAACATTGATGTGACATATAATGGAAAAGTGAGGAGGATTTATGGGTGGGGGGTATTTTCCCTCAAAATGGCTTGGGAGGAGCAGCCCCAATACACAATTTACGAAGTATGATTCAAGAAATAAATATTTAAAAATGAGAGACATGTTTTTTTCTTTACTGGGCATGCCACACATGCTGTATAAAATGTATGACTAAATTTTGCCATGACTGACATTATTTACAATAACTTCAATCAAAACCTGAATAAGTAAATCAAGGTCTTAGGGTTCACTCAAAAATTACATGCAGGTGTCTTGAAGCCAAGTTAGAATTAATCTCTGTAGGAAGGTGGACCTCTTGAAGTATGTGTGTGTTTATCTGCTATCAGATGAGATTAAAGAAAAAAACTCACACACTCTTTCTAAATGTTAGCAATCTTCTCAGTGCAAACATATATCTAATCATGACACGCAGTTCCTTGACATTTAGCAGATGATTCTTTCTCAAGCGGCTTATACTACACTAATTACAAGTAAAGTGCCTTGCTCGAGGCCTTAACTGTGGTAGAGCTATACTACTGTATAACCTCAACATCATGGTTCAATATTATTGAATCTTTACAATTCTTAATAGCAAAGTCCAACCAACACTGAAAATTATGTTATTATTTACTACCCTTATGTCAAACCCATGACTTTCTTTCTTCTATAGAGCACAAAAACTTCATCAACACTCTATGATGAAGGTATGAAACATGTGAATAAAGAGGCTTTTGATCTCCAAAATGACTGAATAAATTAAAAAAGTCACATTTAATAAAAATAAAACAAACTCTAGAACAGCTTTGTTTGAGAAACAGAACAATAATTAATTATTGACAAAAAAAGTGCACCCAAGTCTGTTTCATCACACAAATCAATCATATATCTTCAGATGACTTGAAAAATGCTACACAGGTCATATGAATCACTTACTTTTAAGGTTATTTGTGTCCTTTTTGGAGACTGCATCCCCAGTCAGTTCACCTTTTGTGTTTTCCACAGAAGAAAGAAAGTTTGGAACAACATAAGGGTGAGTAAACTGTAGAATGATCATTTATGGAATAACAAATTATTTACCCTACCTTGAGCCACGTAAGATTTCAAAAGTCCCTCGGTCCAGTTTATCCAGTGATGGCACCTGAAAACTCCTGCAGACCAGTCTGATACCTGGAAAGAAAATAATTAAAGAGAATGGGAAACCTAATAATACACATTATCTTCTCTGATTTTGTTGAAAGGATTGTGTGGATGAACAGTAGGGGCAGGGAGAGCATGGGAAACCTCTCAGCTCTAATGACACTGCTATTTGAATGTATAGGTGCTTTCAGGGTATAATCTTGGCCATCGTTGTTATGCTGAATGGAATGGAGAAAAAGTGTGGAGGCAAAGTGAGATGGAATGTGTAAATCTGTCTGATATCAAAGGTAACCAATTACAATACATTAAAGTATTTGATTTACTAACATCAAAGTACAAAAAAGAGATTTGTCTGCTTGTAGCTAACAATTATCTGACCTGGTGGCATGGCCTTTTTTCTTTTTAGTTTCCCATTTGTAGCTGTGCCATTATGGTGATATTCTCTTAATGTAATCAAAGAGTCGGCTTGAGATAACATGAAGATAGTTACAGACTCATAGATAAATTCTGGTCAGTGGATTGAATATAGACATTGAATATGTAGAAAAAGTCAAAAATCTGACTTTTTAAGTTTCCTTCTTTATGCCTTTTTAAACTTCAAACTACAATAAACTCGGCTGCTGACACAAAACCAACAAAAACCTCTGGAATCTTAACAGATATGACTTTTATCACTGCTGTTGTAGGGTATCAGACCCAAATCAGACAATTAAAGATTTGATCAGGAGCATGGTTGAAACATGAGAAGCCGAATTCCACAGAAAGGCTCAAGACACAGGATGTCTTAAATCAAATCCTAGTGCAGCCAGTCTGAAGCAAGCTTAACCAAGCAACTCTTTCACAAAACAGCTTTCAACATTAAACAAAAGAACACTTATTGACAATTCCAAAACAGGGAGGAGATTGTCAATTTTGGGGCAAGTAAGCAAGATTGATGGTCAAAGAGATGCACAGCATGACCATCACATGAGGAAGATCATTAGTAGAAACTGCTTTGGGTGGTTTTCCCCACCTAGAAGAAAGAACCAGGTTGAAATTCCTTAGAAGACCTTTCACCTCTCTGGTCTTCACAGGACATATCCTTACGCCACAGAATGGCACAGAGACTGCCTTTCCATGCATATATGCACCTACATGACGCTAAAAGGACTTATAAATTAATATCAGTCCATTGCTTAACTCCATATCATATATGTAACCCACACATTTAACTATCATGTTTCTAATCACTTATTGTGTATGTCTTTTTAATAATTGTTGAATAGCTTAAGGGTTCTTATTCATGTTTAGTATGTGTGTGTTTGAATCTCTTTGCTTGAAACGTTTCTGCCAATCAATTATTTGTCAAATGTATCATATTCTTGTTATGGGAATCATGTTCAAAATTATACTCTGCAAGAGCGGGAAAATTGATAACGCTGTGTCTCCGAGTCCGACCTCGATTTATGAATGGGGCTGAGAAATATACAATGCCACGAGCAAAGACAATATCTAATTGGTTAAGACACTATTTGGGAGGTGTCCCACAACCCGGTTTGAATACTCAGGACACCATCAAAATTTTGCTTTTAGCATTTTGGGCTTTTAGTTTTAGCTTTTAGCTTTGGCTTTTAGTCATGCCTGCTTTTAGCTCTTTAGCTTTTAGTCATCACTTTTAGCCATGCTTTTTGCCATTACTTATTGTGGTTTTTTAGCGCCATTCCAGCGTGCTTTGGCCTGCATGCCCGCTGCTACTTAGCCATGATGAGAAGAAACACCACCTAGTCAAACTTTATCCGAGTCCGACCTCGAGTGCCCGTCTGAAACTTCAACCAGCCCACAACTCCGCATCTTCAGACAACACAACGCTGTGTCTCCGAGTCCGACCTCAAGTGCCTGTCTGAAACTTCAACCAGCCCACAACTCCGCATCTTCAGACAACACCCAACCACGGGCTTCCCAAGACATAATTTCAACGACTACTGGACTTCCAGCCAATCAGCAACCTTGGGAAACCCCCTTTTTGATGACAACAAAGGGAACTCCCTTCACGCAGACAACACAAGTAACGTACCTCCAGACTCTGAGCTGAACTGGTGTATATAATATAATTTTAACCTCATTGAGGAACTCAATGCGAGGGTTAATTAAGTGATTGATGGTTGTTCATGTCTATGCAATTTCATGTATTGCTGTAAACTTGGGATTTCACATTTTCATTCTCTTAAACTCATTCTTTCCTAACTTTCTCTCTTCCTGCAACTTGTGTGAATGTGTGAGTGTGTGTGCTTATGTGTTAGATTAGTTTATATGTCTTAGATTTATCTAATAAAGCCTTATTCATATTGAAAAGAGAAGTATCTTGTGTCATACTGTGCCAATTAAGTCTTTTCACTATAATTTGGATATTAATATCCATTTGATGATATACGGCTCGTTCAGTGAATCGCTGGCCGACTCAGTTATCAGCCGTAAAACAGTGATTCTGTCCAAATTCCCTTTAAAATCTTAAATGATTATCTTTGAGCTAAATTGACCTGTTTCCCTTACACTGTTCTTCCCACTCTTGGTCTTAACACTTCACTCAGTTTGGTTAAATCAGACCCAGGCTGTCAAAGCATTAAAGGAAAGCAAACATAATGTCATCTCTTATCGTCTCTCATCTCGAGAGGTGAAATGCCAACACAGAATGCATCACAGCCTGGCTCTAAGCATCAGATGACCTGTCTTCAGATGTCCCTGAACACTCAGTTCTCCTCTCCCACTCAGAATGCACTGACTCAACCTGATCAGAGAACGAGTGTCATTCACACAGGCTGAGAGAACAGTGTGCCATTTGAAATGGACACACACATGCACACCACTTGCGTTTCTTTGAGTGAAACCTCTAATCCATTGGGCTTGCTGCCTCCTGAAGCAGAATAAAAATGCTGTTATATCATGCTCGTACTTTGTTTATACTTTGTTTCAAAGAGTACAAGGCCCTTTGGAGGCCCAGTGGAAAATCAATGGCCAGAATAATGATGTAGTCTTGGGTTGGCTTGGATCTGTGCTTTGCATTCAGTGTCTTTCTGAACACAGATTGGATGCGAGCCCTCACCCTTTTGAGTAATTTCATTCAGTGACGTTCTTTCTTTCCTTCTGTCTTCTTCTGTCTCCACACGTATATCCACAGGTAATGACGGTAGTAGGGCTATTTGTGCACAGAAGCCCAAGGGAGGGGAAAAAAGGAGTCATTTATAATTGGCCAAGTTGCGTAATGTACAATAAAAATGATCTCGAGCTAAATTTATTTTTAAAATGTAATTTATGATTTTTTTAGCAGCCACACTCCAGACTTCACTGTCACTCACATGAAATCATGAAAACATTCTAATACCTGTATGATGATTTGGTGCTGGTTATATGATTAGTGTTGAAAACAATTGTGTTGCTTAATATTTTTGTGGAAACTTTGATTTTTTTTTTTTTGTTTTTTTATTATTTTGAAATAGAAAAATTTAACTTAACCTATTGTCATTATTATGAAAATGTACAAAATGTGTGAGAGACATCTTTTGGTATACGCATCCCAAACAAATCCAATTACCAAATGAGTTACCATTATGAAAATGTACAAAATGTGTGAGAGACATCTTTTGGTATAAGAACAAAAAAAATCTTGGATCTAATGAGGTGCTCAGTGGTCCATGGGTTTCCCTCTGTGTATAATTATGCCAGAGCGGAAATGTACTTACACTTAGGGGAGATAAAAGGATTTGTAAAGCTATGTAAGTACAAAAAAAAAAAAAGAAAAAAAAGAGTGGCGTAAGCGATCAATAATTAATTTACTTTTAGCAGTCAGGGGCAATAACAAATGAGTTACCATTACATCTAAAAGGCCACATTGCCTGTTTGATCTGACTGACCATTGTGGGAGTCACGAATTTACCCAACCAAGAAATCGATACGAGAGGATAGGAACCACTCCACATTCGTGCAATTAAATCACATGGTTCATGTCCTGAAAGGTGCAAAAGGAATTTGCTACACAAGTCTTCCAAGATAAAGAACTAGTGATTCAGGCAAGAGTAAGAATGAAGAATTTAAATTGGCAAGCATTTGAAAGCCACCTTACTTTGAATGTCTTTGTCAAGATGAATAGATGTTTGGCTACTTTAAAATAAATATTTAATATTGGAACAACATTTCATACACAGTTTTCATCAGTTCATAGATTTACGTTGAATATGGCGTCATTTTGGATTCAGAGCATTGTTTTTTGAGCATGTGTGTGCTTTGTGTATGTCTTCCATCTCCTCAATGAGAAGCAGCACAGCTTCTGAGCATGTGTGTGCTAGCCCAACATCAAATATTGACATTCAAATGCTGTAGTGTCTCTCAGGCAGACAAGTAGAGATAAAGTCAAAATTCCAGTCACTGCTGAGTTCGAGGATGTGTAGGTATAAAGGCAGGATTTATTCTCTAAAAGGTTTAAGGAAAGTGTAAAGGTATTTGTGGTACAAGCTATACAACACAAGGTTATAATAAGCTCCACATAAACTGCAGCACTTCTCTTGATCTAGGGTACTCTCTCTCTCTCTCTCTCTCGCTCTCTCTCTCTCTCTCTGGCTGTCTAGTGCTCTCTCCCTCTTCTTCGGTACAATACTCAAGTTCCCATGCTGGATGCTGACAGTTGCCTGCGGCATTCAAGAAAAAAATAAAAATAAAAAAAAAAATAAAATAAAAAAAATGAGGTAGAGAGATTCGGGGGAAACTGACTTCTATTTACAGATATCGCCTTCTCCTGTGTAGACCCAGGAGAGCCAGCAGTTCCCTGATCAGAATCCAAATGTTCTGGTCCCTCACTATCATTAGAGCCCCTCCAGAGAGACTGTAATCAAGCTGCTCAACTCATCATGTGTCAAGAGTGACCTCTGCTGCTTCCTCAGTGCATGCATTCATATTTCTTACATGGGTGAGAGCTCATTAAGACTCTAGACGTTCAGTCAGAAAAATAAAAAATAAATATATAAATAAATAAAATCTTTAATTTAAATATGGCAATGATTTGTGTGTGTTTTCTTTTTAAGGGAAAAACTCTTGTAAAATGACACATATTATGTGAAATTAAGAACGAGTAACAAAAATGTACTACAACCTCAACTAAAAAATATTTAATTTAACATGCAACAAGCTAAATGATTCACATATATTGTAGCATGTTCAAAAGGTTACGGTTCTTAAAGGAATGTGTTAATGTTGCACTTAATTCATTCTGTTGTTGTTAAATGTTCTATGAGTTGGGACAAGACAAGCCCCGTCCCCTGGATGTGTGTGAGGGGAGTACTGGGGAAAGAGGGGCAGAAGATTTCCCCGCTGGTTCTCTGAATGTGGTGCTCTAAATAAGATGGGGTTGTATGACGTGGCTGTGGCCGACAACAGCCTTAAATACTGCAGAATGCCTCGTTATTGTTTCGAGAACGCTACAGTATATTTTAAAAGGTATAATAGCTTTAAAATATTTATTTTAATATACATTCCCTATTTATTTTAATATATTTATACTGTATCTCAACTCAACTGTAATCTTCTGAGGCCATCAGATTGGAACAAATCTTGAAAATGGGTTGATCAAAAGAAGAAAAAAAAAAGGATTCTGAATTTGGGTTAGATCACAAAAGCCAGTCTTGGTTTTGATCTGGATTGAATCCTCAGTTTGTGTTGTTCGAAAAATGTAAGTAAGATTGAGATAGCCTACTTTTAATCAAAAAAAAAAAAAAAAAAAAGGTTTATTTTGAATGAACCCATCAGAAGGGTGGATTTCAGGAACTAAAATGTAATACAACTTTAAAACATTTATCACTGATTGTAAACTACATCGGCACAATCATCAGAGATGGACCAGTCAGAAGTAGTTATTTGTGCAAATGCAATTCAAAACTAGAATGCAATACACTCGCACTTTTTGAACAACTGGCCCCTGCTGCAATGCCTCTATCGCCCAGACATGGTATTGACTTCCGTGTTTACGACAGTCTGTGAGTCGGTGTTCGTTTACGGCAGGCAGTGCATGCAGTGCAGGCAGTGCAGGCACATGTGTTTCCGGAGTCAACAGCGTGCTCATTGATAGTCCAGCCAACCATATTTAAAGGTAAATTGTGCTTTTCGCTTTCCAATTCGAGTTTCACAATAACATATGTTTGAGTAGAATACTTTAACATGGTATTGGTATTATTTGCCTATATTGTTTTGCACTCAGGTGTATTATATATGCTAAAAGGCTAACCTCCTTAGTTAACCATGCTCGACTCGACAGTACTCCACTACCAGGGCTATTATTTCCTTGCTTAATGGTTATGATTATGGTTTACTATAAGGAATGTTTTATTTTTATTTATTTATTTATTTATTTTTATTCTAAAACTATTTGCATTAAACCTGGAGATGCTGTCTTTCTATCAGGGTTTGTTTCGCTCACGATGATCAGATTCGTTGAGCTTTATGTTGTCCTAATTAGCCAGAGACTGGTTTCATGTGTTTTTTCAGGTGCTCCGTCATGTCATTCCGCGGGGGTGGTGGTCGAGGAGGGGGTCGTGGTGGTGGTTTTAACAGAGGTGGCGGTCGTGGAGGCGGATTTGGAGGGGGTCGAGGTGGCAGAGGTGGATTTAACAGAAATCAAGACTTTGGTCCACCGGAATATGTTGTAGGTAAGGTGCCTTTGTTTTCATTCATGCATCTCTTTCTATTTACGCTAGATTGCGGTTGCACTGCAAGACTGCATGTCAGGTTATAATTGGTATTCATGTTTTTCGTGTCTCAGCTTTGGGAGAGTTCATGCACCCCTGTGAGGATGATATTGTCTGTAAATGTGTGACGGACGACAATAAAGTCCCTTACTTCAACGCTCCTGTATACCTGGAAAACAAGGAGCAAATTGGAAAAGTGGACGAGATCTTTGGGCAGCTTCGTGATTTTGTATCCTTACATGTTATTGCATGGGATCTTGACATTGTTGTCAGATCTTACAAAGACTTCTAAAACTTCATACTGACGTCCAGTGAAGGGTTCTTGTATAATTAACCCTATTAAATTTTTGACGAATTTCAAAGGCCTCTAAATTATCAGCATGATCAAAACATTGCTGAAAAAAATGTTGTTCACAATAATACATACCCTCTAAATCGTATTTCATATTTTTTAGCACGCTATTTCTAATGTCTACTTTCAGGTTGTTGTGCACGCTGTTTTGCTGTAAAATCTTTAAGGATTTTTAAAAGTGCAAGATTGTATACACGGATCTTATTAATATCTTAAAATAAACACAAATGTTTTAAAGTTTTTAAATGTTTAGATTAATAGTAATTAATAATAATAAACTGTTCATTTGCAGGGTTGATTAATTAAATTTAATTAAATATGTAAATATGTCCTTAACAAATACCTCAGTATTTTTCAGTCAAACTTTCTGAAAATATGAAGGCGTCCTCCTTCAAGAAGTTACAGAAGGTAAGTTCAGTCTTTTTGGTTTCCTAGATGTGAAGTGATGGTTTGAACCGTGTTTTTTTTTGTTCATTTTTTTTCAGTAGTAGGAGGCTAGTTGAAGCATAACATGTCTGTTAACTTTATTATTATTTATTATTATTATTTTGGATTACATATGTAGTAATGTATAATTTAAAGTGAATAATCATTGTCCCTGTTATTATAACAACATTTATAGTAATTATGTACATTATAAAAAATAATCACACCACAAAATCTTACTTTAAGCAGTTATATTTTTTAAAGAAACACCCCACCACTTATCAGTGTTATTTCCAATATTAGACAACGATCAGTGGGTGTTTCTTTAAAATTATCCATCATTTAGAAGCAGATATTGCTTCAGAATATCAAAGGGATTCTTAAGAGCCTTCAAGCAATTTTTGCAGCTTCCTTTGTCTGTTCTGCCTCTTATCAGTGCACTAGGATGTGACTTACAGTATTATGCAGATATTTTTAATTAGCTTTTCTCGTTCTCTCCTCTTGCATCAGTTCTACATTGACCCTATGAAGCTGCTGCCCCTCCAGAGATTCCTCCCTAGGCCTCCAGGTGAGAAGGGGCCGCCCCGTGGAGGTAGAGGAGGAGGAAGAGGTGGGAGAGGAGGTAAGATCACACAAGAAAATGTCATACATATGCTGACCGATTCCGTTTGATCACCATCTCTGGTTTTAACCGTTACATAACTTAAACATTGTGGTTTACCTTTGAAGCTATAGACCCTAAAGTAAATGATGATGTATTTGCAGGTGGCTTCCGCGGAGGTCGTGGTGGCAGTGGTGGTGGTCGTGGAGGATTTGGTGGACGTGGAGGATTCGGTGGACGTGGGGGAGGATTTGGCGGACGTGGAGGAGGAGGTGGGGGAGGATTTGGCGGACGCGGAGGAGGAGGTGGTGGAGGATTCAGAGGAGGCAGAGGTGGAGGCGGTGGATTCAGAGGTAATTATTTATGTTGTTCATCAGAATATAATGAAGAAATTGGATGAAAGTACTGAATTCAGTTTAATGGAGGAATTTATCCAAAAATAAAAATTCCATCATGTACTTACCTTCATGCTTTTACCAATCCACAAAAAAACTTATATATTTTGAATATACATTAATGTTAAAAAGTCGGTATCTTTTAGAAAGACATCTCTTATGATCACCAATGTTGCATTTGCATAGAATCATCTACATTGAATAGCAGAGTATTATATGTGAACAATATATTATATCTGATCTGCTTTTTCATTCAATTAAAACATCTTCAGTGTAGTGGAAGAAACATGTCAAATTTTTCCTACTTGCTTTGCAGGTGGAAGATGATGAAGGTCTCTCGGTATGGGATGTGTCCTTTCCTCTGCCGGGGAGACTTCCAGTGAGAAGCCAGAAGCAGCATTTGGGGCCTAGTCTTTAGACTGTTAACTGATGCCTCTTTTGTACAGCTGAACTTTTTACTTTTTGTACCATATGTGTATTTTTCTGCAATAGATTTTTTTTTTTTTTTTTTTTTGGGTATACTGATAGGGCTGATGTTTTAAGTTACCACATGCCTGTGTACAAAGAGGGCGAGTGTCTCCCCAACCTTGACTGGTTGGTTAGCATCCACTGACGGCTGGACCAGTATGGACTTGAATAACATCAAGGTTATGTAGTGTGACAAAATGCTCAAACCAAATCCACAGATAATAACGTAAAAAAACTTTTCATTGTTGGATTATAATGGATATTTGCATTTACAGAATAGCAATTTGTTTCATTTGAACTCCAGATGCCACCATGGACTTGCAAAATAAAACTATGGTATATTTACTGTACTTTTAACTTGGTGCCCTTGTTTTTACTAATTCTACTGTGATTTACCAACATGTTTGTTCACAAATTCCAAAGGAATCTGCTATTGCTCAAGTGTAGATACTGGGTTTTCACATCCTCTTTGAATGGGGGAGATTCCTGATTCTGCAAAGCTGCCAGACACTGTTTATAAAAAGCAATGTTTACTGTTCAACAGCTGGACAAAATGTTTAGTCAGGGTTTTTCCAGATCTTCTGTGTGGAACCAGGCAGCATTGGGATATTACCTTGACTATTCTTGGAAAAACAAGGCTATGTCACTGATTACAGGTTATATATATATATATATATATATATATATATATATATATATATATATATATATAACACGTTAGTGTTTTAACATGTCTTTGTATATGGTAATATAACTAATTACTTACTTAGCCATGAAACTAATAACTAAGTGAACATGCATCATACCAGAGATCATACTTTGACTAGCCTGTTTATAGTTGTAGGGAAACCCGCACTTTGATTTTTTTAACAAGTCAACAAATAAATCGTTTAGCAAAAGACCAATAAAATGCTAAAGCGCTGCTTGCGCTGAGAAAAACAACGAACTTTGCTCAAGCGTAGTAACATCGTGGTCTCTCATTGGTTGAAGAAAGGGTTCTTCAGTTTGCCACACCCCTTCCCTTCCTCTCGTCGTGGTGGAAGAAAAGCATGGACACAACTGGGAAAGTAAGTTTGCAGCGAAATTTGCTCTCACAGTTTGAACTACGTCAAGTATTTACAGTGTGCATGTTGGGCGCGTTTAATTTGGCAATATTTGCGAAAAACCTTGCGAGTCAAAAACGTTTTCAAATAGCAGCACTTGTGCATGACAGGAGTGCAGATCTAGGCATACAAAGATCCATTGTGCTGCTTTGACCTGTTTTCTGTATTCTGAAATGTGCAGTGGATGCATGAACGATCAGAAACATGTTAGTCTATAATCTTTATTGTTGCATTCGACGAGCTTTAAGCATAGATTCATTACAACATGTAAATAGAGATGCACCATATATTGGGCCGATTTTGCTATACTGTACATTAACTGTATTAAAAATCACATAGATTTGTGCTTCTAACTGCTTCTCGAACTGCACTGTATCTGTATAAAATCATCCAGAGCAGTAGCTTCCTTAACCTTCATTTCATTGGGAAAAGGAGTTACCTAAACTTTACTTCTAAAAGTATGAACTGATATCGTCACAATTCATCCTCAGGTGATCAAATGCAAGGCAGCAGTGGCCTGGGAGGCTGGTAAGCCTCTTTCCATTGAGGAAGTGGAAGTAGCTCCACCTAATGCCCATGAAGTTCGAGTGAAGGTAAATCATTAATCTGAACATTGCACCTCTTGACAAAAGTTGTGCATGGAGAGTAGATGACATAAAGTACCTTGGTGCTCTATAAAACCTTTGTTTTTAACATTTTAATCTGACAAATCAGAGGATTGTAAGATGTTTTCATAACTGATAGCGTCAAGATTTCACTTTCTAATTGCACCGGCTCTACTAAAGTTGTAGCAAACCGGCTTGCAGCTGCACCCTGTCAAAGCACCATGTTTTGTGACAGATTTACACCGGGCAGGTGCATCGATGTTCAGTCTTGACCCTGATGTCTTGTCTTGAGCATGATTATGCAGAAGAGTGTTTGTCTTCTTTATTAAAATAATTAAGCAATCAAGTCATTTATAGAAAAAATAAATAAATTGCAAAAAAAATAAAAATAAAATGCATAGCTGTTCAAAATCTGTAATCGTGAGAAGTCTCATGTGGTTGTATGTTTCAGATTCATGCTACAGGTGTGTGTCACACTGATGCCTACACTCTGAGTGGAAGTGACCCTGAGGGCTTGTTTCCTGTCATCCTGGGTCACGAGGGGGCAGGCACAGTTGAGAGTGTTGGCGAAGGGGTCACCAAATTCAAACAAGGCATGTCAAAATGGACTATTTACCCTCACGTGAATGACATTTAACATGTAAAATGTGAGCAGTTTTTGGAGTTTTGCAGAAATCCTGAAACTCTTTTACTTTTTGTAGGCGATACTGTTGTTCCGCTGTATGTACCCCAATGTGGAGAGTGCAAGTTTTGTAAAAATCCTAAAACCAACCTGTGTCAGAAAATCAGGTAATAATGAATGTAATTTCATTATTATTTTCTTTTGTGAAAATGCACTACTGTTTAAAAGTTGGGGTCAGTAAAAAAAAATTTTTTCAGGGTAACCCAAGGTCAGGGTCTGATGCCTGATAAGACCTCCAGGTTCACATGTAAAGGAAAGCAGCTTTTCCACTTCATGGGTACTAGCACCTTCTCTGAATACACTGTGGTGGCTGAAATCTCTCTGGCCAAAGTGGATGAAAATGCCCCCCTGGACAAAGTGTGTCTGCTGGGCTGTGGCATCTCCACTGGATATGGAGCTGCTATCAATACTGCTAAGGTCTGTTTTGATTAATTAATGTGCATTTCTTTACATTTTGCTGCCTCAGAATGTCTTATGTACTTGTATTCACCCTGCCAGGTTGAGGCCGGCTCCACATGTGCTGTGTTCGGTTTGGGAGCAGTGGGGCTAGCAGTCATAATGGGCTGCAAGTCAGTCGGTGCCACCAGGATCATTGGCATTGACATCAACCCAGACAAGTTTGAAATTGCCAAGAAGTTTGGAGCCACTGAGTTTGTGAACCCCAAGGACCACAGCAAGCCCATTCAGGAAGTGCTTGTGGAGCTGACAGATGGAGGAGTTGACTACTCCTTTGAATGCATTGGCAATGTTGGCATTATGGTGAGCTGCAGAAACATCAGCTGTTTAGTTAAGGATGAACAAAAGCAGGCAAATACAGCCACCCAGCTGTCTAACTGCTTAGCTGAAGTCTGCAGTGCTCCTCACAATATTTGCTTCCATGGTGACTCAAAATTAGAGACAAAATAATCATCACTATTTGTCCTAATGCGAAGTGCGTAATTGCCCTGTTGTTTTATACAGCTTTAGGTTCAGGATGAACATTGTTGTTGCCATGTTTCTTATTTTCATGTTTGAATTTAGAGAGCTGCTCTTGAGGCTTGTCACAAAGGCTGGGGAACCAGCGTCATCATTGGTGTGGCAGGAGCAGGGCAAGAAATCTCCACCCGCCCTTTTCAGCTTGTCACAGGGCGCACATGGAAAGGCACAGCTTTTGGTGGTGGGGATTTTATTTTATTTTATTTTATTTTTCATTGCTTTTATATTATTGTATTGTAGTTTCTTTTTAATAATAATAATAACTTTTATTTTTTGTTTTTTTTAATAAAAATGTATTTATTTGTTTTTCAATTTATTATTTTTATATTTGATAATATATGCATTTTAGTATATATTTATAATTATTATTTTGTTGTTTTTCTTACCATTTTATTTATTTATTATTATTATTAATACACTTTTATAATAGAATGTTACGATTTACATTTATAAATGACATATAGCATATAAATTATGATATGCCGGGCAATTCACTTTATAAGAGAAGCATTCATTTCTCTGTCTTTCAGGTTGGAAGAGTGTGGAGAGTGTCCCGAAGCTAGTGAATGACTACATGAATAAGAAGCTGATGGTGGATGAGTTTGTTACTCAAACATTGCCCTTTGCCCAGATCAATGAGGCCTTTGACCTGATGCATGCTGGGAAGAGGTACATACCTTATAACGTGCCTGTTTTTACTTTGGTGCTATCTGTAACGTCATATTAATGCTATACAGGGAACAAATTGGTGTCTAAATGCAAACTTTCTTTTGTGTGTCTTCCACAGTATCCGAACCGTCCTGCAGCTTTAAGTCTCAAGTTCAGACATGAGTCCTAACTGCCTTGTCCAGCCAAGAAACAAACATACTAATCATTAACACCCTTGTCTCCGTAGTTACTGTGCTTGGCTGGCTGTTGTGTTAGAGTCTGTTCTGATAATGGTTATTGGTATGTAGAGTTTGTTACACACTAAATAAATCTGATCACCAAACAGAACTTTCTGTCTTTTTTTTTTAATAGTCAAAATATGAATGGCTTGATCTATTCTGTTGTATGTATAAAACTTGAATGTGTGCATTTAAAAGCATAGAAATTGACCAAATAAATTATTTGATTAATATAAAGCTGTGTTGCAAACAATTCGGTCATCAGATAATGGTAAAATGATGATTCTTAAATGTTATCTTCCCTGATCCATTCTACTCTGTGATCGAAAATGTAAAAATACACCGTGACAAACGTTTCAAATGAACCAATTATTATACTGTATGCATAAATAAAGCACTTAAAAGGTTTTAATCGAGCAGTGAAGTATCAATGACTCATAAAGTGCCATACGTGATTCATATCCCTTTACGGCGGGAGTTCATTTCTCTCGGTGTCCTCTAGGGGTCGCTGTCCAGACGCGTGCTCCTCGTTGACTCACATGTGCTCGGCTGAGTTTGGCCAATCAAATGTGTGTTTTCACACACGGAAAGACCCTTCACGTTTATAGAAGATGGCGACTGCTGAACCGGTGAGTCAATAAAAGTGCTTTTACAAACATTATTGTGATGACACCAGTGGTGGTTATTAATGTTAAATAAGTGTTTCATTTGGTTCAGGGATTTTAAAGAAGCTGATCTGAATCACTATATTGCTGTGGAGTAATATCTCTCACAGCAGACAGTCAAGTGCGCTCATGTGTCTGACTGTCGCACATATGCGTTTGAAGGATATTGTGCAAAAGTGTTAAATATGTTATGTTTTTATGTGAAGAGGAGGGCTGTGAGCATATTTGAGGTTTTCTTTTAAAGTTGAGCATGTGTTAAACCGTATCTGTTCCTGTAATGTAGACTCAAGTTTTGCTGATGTGTCACTGAAAATATGGTTAATGTGATGGTTTTCGGTCTTTGTATGGACACATCGCATACTGTAGCTCAAAATCAGTTATTTGATGTTTTGACAAGATAAAAGTACACACGGACATAAGTGGAATTGTTAGGTGTTTAGTTTGGTCAAGTGTTAATAAAGTAAGTTTTGGCGAATTTTACAGAATTTTGGTTGCAAGATAATGTTTGTAAAAATAAAATGATACTTAAGGGAACCATTTCGACGGACAGCCTTTGGTGAACTTTTATGTACATTTTCAGAAAAGGTAGTTTTCTGAGAAACTTTCATAAGGATCCATAAGTTCCTGCCAAAGTTTTCATAAATATCCACCATTCCTCCAGTAACTGTGTCATAAGACAAGACTTGAAATATATATATTTAAGTTCCTTGAGTACGCAGCAAGATATTAAAAAGGTTCCTAGGGGTTTTTAGAGTTTTTTTTTTCCAGGATTGAAATCTTAAGAAGCATAATAGTGGCATCAATTTATTTATTTTATTTATTTATTTTTTAAATATAGTTCTGGTAATATACTAATAGGAGGGTTCCTCATTTTAAAAGTGTGACTTCAGACTTGGAAAAGTCATGCAAATTAATTCTAATAACTCTATTTGCATTTTTATACTGAAATTAATTTATCTAAGTATTTTGTTGAGCAGAAATTGTGGGTAAAAATATTCTTAAAAATCCTACATTTTAAAAATAGTAGATCACAAGTCCAATGAATATTGTTGCAGACAGTGGCATTGGAGTCCAAAATATCAAGAACCTATTAACATGTCACATTCAGCTTGCAAACCTTGAGCTGAAAATAATGGAAATATAATAAATTGTTCTGTTCTTTCCTTGTAGGAAACTTCAACAAATCCAACAAATTCAGAAGAAGAAAAAAACGACGAAAATAAGCAAGAGATAGTGAGTCTTGAAGATTATATTAAACATCCTCTGCAGAACAGGTAAAGCCACCCAGTTCACACGCATTTCATGTTTTGTGTGTGTGTTTTTCCTAAGTATCTGAAAAAGTTATCAAGGGTTGTTTTCTTTTGGCAGATGGGCTCTTTGGTTCTTTAAAAATGACAAAAGCAAAACATGGCAAGCTAATCTCCGTCTCATCTCAAAATTTGACACAGTGGAAGACTTCTGGGCGTAAGTAATAATGAGAGAATTGAAACAGCACAAACAGCGTGATAGATTCACCAACCACTGATTAAATAAACAGACTGTGAGTACACTGTGGCACTAACAGAGGTTTTGATGCTCTTTCCCAGGTTATACAATCACATTCAGTTATCAAGTAACTTGATGTCAGGATGTGACTACTCTCTCTTCAAGGTAAGCCACAATATAGCATTACAGCATGATGCAAATAATTTTGAATTGATCTAAATTGACCCGTGTGCTCTTTTTGGAGCAGGATGGCATTGAGCCCATGTGGGAAGATGAGAGAAACAAGCGGGGCGGCCGCTGGCTGATCACTCTGTCCAAACAGCAGCGCAGAGCCGACCTGGACCGCTTCTGGTTGGAGACGGTAAATCTATACTCCAGTCGGTTTAACTGCATTAGCTGCAATATTTATACGGTGTTTGAGGACCTAAAGTCTTAGAAGTTCTCTCTCTCTCAATTCTGGTTTTGTTTTTCAGCTTTTGTGTCTTGTGGGAGAAGCGTTTGATGACCACAGTGATGATGTCTGTGGTGCTGTCGTCAACATCCGAACAAAGGGAGACAAAATAGCGATATGGACGACAGACTACGAGAACAAAGATGCCATTGTACACATAGGGTAAAATCATTCAGTCCACTTAAAGCCTTCAAGCTCGTGTTCATCTGCCCAACACCCGCATCTCAATCAAAATCTATGCATAGAATTAAGTCTCAGCTCTACATTTTTTCCTTTTCCGATAATCTGTAAGGCTTGGATGTATATCACAATACAGAAGAAAAATACTGCTGCTACTTGCGTTTCAGTGTGACTTTAATTTTCACTTTCTTTTCATTTGTGGTTATTAGGTAGCGCACTAGGTAGATTTATTGCCAACTTTACACTGCAGAGGTGGCACAGAAGGGCTTCTGATACCTAGACTGTTTAATGCTGCTCAGAGGTGGAATACATGCATTTGCACAGCAATTACAGCTTTATATGTTGATACATTGGGCTGAGATGGGTCTGCGCAGGCATCATTTATTCTGACTATTATGTGGAAGTAACACTGAATTTTCAAAAGGCACGGAGCAGACTTAACCCTGAACTTAATGTTACTTCTTGAATATATCTGAAAATTTGCATGTATTTGTCTATTCACAGGCGTGTGTATAAGGAAAGATTAGGTGTGCCTCCAAAAGTCATCATTGGATACCAGTCACATGCGGACAGCCACCAAAAGTGGTTCCACCACCAAAAATAAGTTTGTTGTTTAAGGAGCCTTTTAAACAGTGAGTATTTCTGATAGTTCTTTTTAAACTTTCATATCGTTATATTGATATTAAATATCCTCTCTTAAACTGTTCATGCTATAATTTCATTTCAGATGCTGCAACAACAGTAAGAAACTTTATCAAGTTCAAATCTTCATCAGAAGAGACAAAACTGACCTGGGATCTGACCTTACACAGGATGCTGTGGGGGAAACACTAGAAAATGAAAGGCCTTCAGAAGGGTTTAATCAGAGGAATATTATATTTACGAAACTGTACATTGTATAAAAACAGAGCCACGGTCTTTTTTTTTTTCTTTTTTTTTTTCCTTTTTTTATAATGTCAGCAGCATACTATTAACTGATCTTTTGCTGGTGGGGATGGGAAGTGGGAAATTTTTCTTTCATATCCTGTTGGCCTTTTTATGTTGAGTTGCAGTAACTAAATCTTAAGTGTAATTAATTTATTTTTTACTTAGACATTTACACTTCTGCTTTAGATTTAGTGTTTAAGTGATTTGGACAATAAACTGATCATGATATTTCTAATTACACTATTCATATAATTCTTGTATTGCAGCTTGAGAATGTCAAAGGTTGATTCTGTTCAAAGACTGTTGTATAAATGTGTATTTTTGCAGTCTTGTTTTCCATTACTAGTGTAAAATGTTCAAGGCAGTATTGATAACAGATCTCTGGTTCTTATCTTTTCCTAAGGGGTTTCATTGAGTAGCCTGAATTCTTTGCAACGAAAAAATAATAGAAGCCCTTTCTTGAACATGGGTGCTTATGAAAAATGAATGTAAATAAAATGTACAAAGCATTGTCTATACCCAGTGAAGAGCTTCTGAAATGCATCTGTTGATGATAAATAAATAATCCTCTCTGAGATTCTTGAGATGTGGGAACAATTTTCTCATTCCAGTAGAAGCTTATAACCCATTTAGCTAAATTTATTAGCTTCCCTTTGCTCATAAATCTAGTTTTATGTCTTTTTGTTAATCATCTATGATGAAAAAGAATGTTTGTTTGCTAGAACAATATTTAAGTGTACTGTATATCTTAAAGACAGCTATACAACTTGAAAATCAGTAAGTAATTATTTCGTATTGGAAATTAATGAAAAATGTTCAGCACAATTGCTTTAATGCTGTGTTTGTTAAAGAATACCAGAGTATTCACACTGTGCTGTACATTAACACCAGGTTGTATATTAGATTTAAAGGGATACTCCACCCCAAAATGAACCCGTAAAAGCTCAGTTCGTCAATTTAAGATATTTTGGATGAAAACCTGGAGGCCTGTGACTGTCCCGTAGACTGCCAAGTAAATAACAGTGTCAAGGTCCATAAAAGGTATATATAAAGTGCAATCTGGGTTATATGAGCCATCAGACGTGCAATCTGGGTTATATGAGGCAATAGAAACACTTTTTGTAAGTGAAGAAAACAAAAATAACGACTTTCTTCAATAATTCCTTTATCAACGGTCTCTGTGTCTCTCGATATCACTGTATGCTGTGTATGCTTTTCTGTGTCATCCGCGATACCACTTACAGAAAGTGTTCCCATCACGTCATATAACCCAGATTGCACATCTGATGGCAGATGGAGTATTCTGACAATGACTTTCATACCTTTTTCTGGACTTTGACACTGTTATTTACTTGGCAGTCTATGGGGCAGTCACAGGCCTCCAGGTTTTCATCCAGAATATCTTTTGTGTTCCGAATTGTGTTCCGAAGACGAACGGAGCTTTTACAGGTTTGGAACGACTTGGGGGTAAGTGTTTGATGAAAAAAAAAATTAATTTTGGGGTGGAGTATCCCTTTAAATAGCTTAGAAAGAAATAGGATTTCTTAGTACTATTCTTGACCATAAAAATACTTAAGGCTACTGAAAAAACAAAAGTAGTCTTGTGCCACTTAAAGTTCAACATCCTCACTCTTTCAGTTGCTCTTGAGGCTAATTTCTGAAAGCAGCTTGATCTGGATTGCCTACAGACTGGGTTGGATCTTCCTCCACAGGCTCAAGATGATGATCCAAAGTACTCTCAGATAACACAGAAGGTGTCCTACTCCGGGCATGTTTGGGTCCGTCCTCCTGGAAATGCGACAGGCCTTTGGTATGATAACTAGGGCTGGGGCTGGCAGAGGACAGGGTTCTCTGGCTCCCATTTAGGTAACTACCATAGTTCACAGAGTCCTTTGAGTCCTGCCGTGAGTAGAAGGAGTTGATGTGCGAGCCCTGGTAGTTGTACGCTCTCCAACCTGGCCGTTTTCTGTGGTGACATCTGCATTTCAGGATGCGGATGAAAGCTAGCTTGAACTCCCGGCTGTAGCAGGGATAGATGATTGGATTCAGGCAGCTGTTGAAGTAACCAAGCCAGAAGATGATTTTGAAGATGGTTTCTGGAGGCCTCAGGCTGACATTGAATGCGACTGCAAGGAGAGAGTGCACATCGGTGAGGTTGAGTTTTATACACTAATATTGTAACATCAGTTTTCCAAGTTATTCAGATTATAAACTAGATTTACATGTAACTTTTAATCAAAAAGTTCTAGGAATTTGAAAATGACACCATCTCCAGAGAAAATGTAAGTTTTGAAGTGTCTTGAAGGTAACATTTTCTGTGATGCTGTGTGAAATTATAGGGACCTGAATAAACGTGGGCTTCTCTCTCTCTCATATAACGCTACATAACTGGTGTGCCCCCTGCTGGAACAATTCGTGACTGTTTGTGATTGTGCTCCCTGCTGATACAACTGGTGTTTCTTTTAAAGGTCTGTCATTTGCTTTAGAATCCAGCAGGTGGCAGCAATGCTTGCTTATCAAATTTTCTGCTTGTTGCTTGTTGAAAACGTTGAAACCAAAAATCTATCCAGATGTGAATAACATGTAAAAAAACAGAACAAAGTAAACCTAAAAACAAAATCTTACATTAATGAATATTTTATATTTTATGTCAATAAATGTTTTGTTTTTTCTTTTATTGAGAAATTGGAAATAATAATAAAATAAAATAAATAATAATAATTTAAAACTAAGTCCCAAGTGTTGCATTCCTGTGGGATAACACTATATGTACTCATGAAATAAATACTTCTTAATTACTATAATGAAACAGTACAAATAAGTTTTGTTTACTCTTTGATGGGAACTCAGAAGAAAGGGCATGTGATGCATTAGACACTGGTTATACACAATAAAGAGGGATGTTTGGATGATTAAGTTTATGCTTTTAGAAAGCGCAGAACTATGCCAATAAAGATAGCATTTCACTGTACATCTACACAGTTGGTTTTATGCTATTGATGTTATTCAATAAACAGCACAGAGATCATTTTAAAACAATTCATAGTGGCAATATAATAATAATAATAATAATAATAATAATAATAATAATAATAATAATAATAATAATAATAATAATAATAATAATTTAACAAACAAAGAACAAAATGCTTTGAAAAAACATTTCTAAATATTTTAATTGTCTGAATTTCTGATAATTACATTGAATATTTTAAGGAATATTCTTCCAAATTTGAAAAAGCAAGATAGATAGATAGATAGATAGACAGACAGACAGACAGACAGACAGATAGATAGTGTCTGATTGTTTAGACATGTTTGACATCTATAAAAATTCTTTGCAACTAAAATTATTTCCAGCCTTACATAGTAATGTAAATAAAAGTTTTTTGTTTTTTTTTCTTTCTTTCTTTTTTTCATAACCTACATGTAAGTCTAGAAATAACCTGTTGAGTTGAGTATCCAAGTGCATACATTTTCATTTGGCTGTTTAACAGTCCAACAGGACATATTAGTGCTGTCAAATCAATTAATCGCATCCAAAATAAAAGTTTGTGTTTATATAATATATATGTGTGTACTGTGTATTTTATATTTATATGTGTATATCAATACACATATACGTGTATATGTATATATGTGTGTGTGTGTGTGTGTGTGTGTGTCTCTTTATATACAGATATAAATATACACAGTAAACAGGTCCTTCTCAAAAAATTAGCATATTGTGAAAAAGTTCATTATTTTCCATAATGTAATGATAAAAATTAAACTTTCATATATTTTAGATTCATTGCACACCAACTGAAATATTTCAGGTCTTTTATTGTTTTAATACTGATGATTTTGGCATACAGCTCATGAAAACCCCAAATTCCTATCTCAAAAAATTAGCATATCATGAAAAGGTTCTCTAAACGAGCTATTAACCTAATCATCTGAATCAACTAATTAACTCTAAACACCTGCAAAAGATTCCTGAGGCTTTTGCAAAACTCCCAGCCTGGTTCATTACTCAAAACCGCAATCATGGGTAAGACTGCCGACCTGACTGCTGTCCAGAAGGCCATCATTGACACCCTCAAGCGAGAAGGTAAGACACAGA
The DNA here is from genome assembly GCF_018340385.1 of Cyprinus carpio. Lineage (NCBI taxonomy): Eukaryota > Metazoa > Chordata > Actinopteri > Cypriniformes > Cyprinidae > Cyprinus > Cyprinus carpio. Next base: position 15,601,935 of record NC_056610.1, read on the forward strand.
AAGAAATTTCTGAACGAATAGGCTTGTTCCCAGAGTGCTGTATCAAGGCACCTCAGTGGGAAGTCAGTGGGAAGGAAAAAGTGTGGCAAAAAAACGCTGCACAACGAGAAGAGGTGACCAGACCCTGAGGAAGATTGTGGAGAAGGACCGATTCCAGACCTTGGGGGACCTGCGGAAGCAGTGGACTGAGTCTGGAGTAGAAACATCCAGAGCCACCGTGCACAGGCGTGTGCTTTTGAACCAGAAACAGCGGCAGAAGCGCCTGACCTGGGCTACAGAGAAGCAGCACTGGACTGTTGCTCAGTGGTCCAAAGTACTTTTTTTTCGGATGAAAGCAAATTTTGCATGTCATTCGGAAATCAAGGTGCCAGAGTCTGGAGGAAGACTGGGGAGAAGGAAATGCCAAAATGCCTGAAGTCCAGTGTCAAGTACCCACAGTTAGTGATGGTCTGGGGTGCCATGTCAGCTGCTGGTGTTGGTCCACGGTGTTTTATCAAGGGCAGGGTCAATGCAGCTAGCTATCAGGAGATTTTGGAGCACTTCATGCTTCCATCTGCTGAAAAGCTTTATGGAGATGAAGATTTTGTTTTTCAGCACGACCTGGCACCTGCTCACAGTGCCAAAACCACTGGTAAATGGTTTACTGACCATGGTATCCCTGTGCTCAAATTGGCCTGCCAACTCTCCTGACCTGAACCCCATAGAGAATCTGTGGGATATTGTGAAGAGAAAGTTGAGAGACGCAAGACCCAACACTCTGGATGAGCTTAAGGCCGCTATCGAAGCATCCTGGGCCTCCATAACACCTCAGCAGTGCCACAGGCTGATTGTCTCCATGCTACGCCGCATTGAAGCAGTCATTTCTGCAAATGGATTCCCGACCAAGTATTGAGTGCATAACTGAACATAATTATTTGCAGGTTGACTTTTTTTATATTAAAAACACTTTTCTTTTATTGGTCGGATGAAATATGCTAATTTTTTGAGATAGGAATTTTGGGTTTTCATGAGCTGTATGCCAAAATCATCAGTATTAAAACAATAAAAGACCTGAAATATTTCAGTTGGTGTGCAATGAATCTAAAATATATGAAAGTTTAATTTTTATCATTACATTATGGAAAATAATGAACTTTTTCACAATATGCTAATTTTTTGAGAAGGACCTGTATATTTTATAAACACATTTTTTTTTATTTTGGATGCGATTAATAGTCTGATATACGAATGTATGAAAGCCTTTAAAAATCGGATATCTGCTGAAGCAGTTAATTAATAACCTGAATATAAATTGCTGCTTCTGTTTATTGTAAAAACAACATTTAGCAAGATTTCTAGAATAAGTTTCTTCACCCCCTTTTTCATTAAATTTCAGTGGTAGAGCTGTGGATTTTTAGACTGAGATCCCTGGTGTATAAAGCGGAGGCACCTCAATGCTGCAGCTCTAGTGCATTGACCCACTGCATTCAAAGTACCATGGGAACCATGAGACTTGGCTGAAAAAAAGAATTCATGAATGAAGGCCAAAAGAGAATATAAGTGACAATGATCTATTAGAAGGCTAACATTTCAAAAGAAGTCATGAATAGACCTTAAAAAGGCATTAATTAATGTTAGCAACACCAAAGCAGCTCACTCAATTAAATAGTAATAGTCTCATTATTCTGATTACTGCTCTTATCAAAGGACTTTCTAGAATGTAACTGTTCTAGAATAATAGGATTCCAAGAAGAAGCAAACAAGTTTGAGATATACTATTCACAGCCTTGCATCTGTTTTTCCAAATTGTATGCAGTCAAGTAGCTCACTGGGTTGTCTTGCATTGTCTAGTATGACAGTTTTGGAAAAATATCAACGATTTATGTGACATAACTTATAAACCTTGTTAGCATGTGTATCTTGTGTATTCTTTTCCTCAGCAATGAATGAGCCAAAATTATGAGCAGGTCTACTTAAGCTGTATTGCTAAATAGCTACATTATCTATTACATAAACATTAGCTACATTATTTATTACATTAATACATAGCCTACATAAATAAATAAAACGGCTGTAATAATATAGCTGTTTGCTTTCATTATGTTTTAAGTATAGATGCTTATTTTTGCCACACAATAAAAAGAAAAAAAAAAAGAAAAGAAAAAAGTCAATTGCAAGATGTGCAACTGCAAGGTATAAACTTGTTGTTCTGAACAGAAGAGTGAGAATAGTAAGATGAAAAGTTGCAATAACCCTTTTTTTTTCTTTGGTGGAAATAAAATGTAATTGCAAAAGTCTAAATTCTAAATGTCTACCTTTTTTTCAGAATATCTTCTGTGTTTGCATCTCAGAATTACAAGAAAAAAAATTTTGAATTGTGAAATAAAAAGTCACAACTATTGATTTGAGTTCAAATAATTTAAAAGTTTTAAAGTTTCCATGTAAACACAAACTGACATTGTTTAAACAGACTTGCTAACTTAAAACATCATATCATGATATATTCATGTAAAAATGACCTCTGTAGTAGCTACAATAATTCAGTACTGTAAAATCACTACTGTTTTCCACAAGTTTTTGTTTTCTAAAATTCAAAGAAAGCCACAGTTGCCTAATTATGTAGTAATTTCCAAGCTCCTGCCCTGCTGAGATAACCCTGTCAGGGACAGGAATGACTACTATGTTAATTCATTAATAATAACCTGCCTTTGAGTCTGAATGGCTGCGGTCAAGACCTCGTTCTCATATTCCCTGCTGTGACAGCCAAACGGCGGATGCCGCAGACCCCACACTGGGAGCCCCATGAGAGGGAGGAGGAAATAAAGTGCAAAAAGATTTATTCTGTCTTAACCTCTACTCTGTGGTCTTCCCACTGACCACAAATGTCCAGCTGCAGAAGGCTTAAGGGATAAATCACTTTTATGTATTTCATGTGGGTGTATAGGTGACTCAGTTTAGTTGAATAACATAACACAGAATGCATTCTTCCACTGTAATATAAGTTCATTTTCCTGAATATTATAACTTTTTAAAATTATTTTTGTTTTACTATTTTTTGTATGTTATTATTATAACCCTATAGGGATGTGAAAATCCTAATTGTTCTGTATTTTGTGTTGTTCCTGTAAACAGTATAGCAAGATTTATTTAAAATATTAAAAAAAAGAAACGTTTCTATTTGTCTTACCAAATTCTCAAGACATGTAATCAGTAGAGCAATTATAATGGTTCCTTATTTGTTAAGCATTAAATTAAACATTAACAATGATCACAACTTGTGAGGATTGTTTCATGTAAATTGATGTTTGCTAACGTTTCATAGACCCCAAGTAATGACATGAGAACAATATTGACAGGCATATGAAATATATAAGGCATCAGAGTGTATAAGGGCAAACAAAATGCAGGGCAGGATGTCATTACGAATTTAGAATTTTAAGAATGTCAATATTTGAACTAAAAAGTGTTATTTTCACTACTAACACTAGCTGAAATAATATAGCAATATCGTAAGTTGGTATGGTCTCCAAGCCTGGCCTAGCTGATCTGTTGGTCGGTTTTAAAGGCATTTTCCTACTAATTGGAAAGACTGGCATACGAGCTAGACCATATCAGACTGGTGTAATAATTTGTGCGTTTGTGTGTGTGTTCTCTAGATATATATTGTGTATCTGGGCTTTAAAAAGCTTTTAGAAACACAAGGGTATATTTAATAGACCTATATGTTGTTTGGGTAAGTAGTTTTTTAATTGGGAAAAGCTGTTATATGTTTTATTTATACAATTTATTAAAATATGTGCTTGCTAAAACAATAGTTAGATGTTTTTGTTACCTTAAGTTACCTTTTATGTTGATTTTCTGTTTCATATTGTTTTCCTGCTTAAAGAAAGAAAGCAGGTTTTGAGATGTTCAGGCTTAAAAAGACCAGCTTAAAAAAGAGCTAAGATCATTGTTATTTAATTTTGACAATTATTATTATTATTATTTTGTATTTATTTATTTTTATTTTGCTGATATGCTTCTCGTAAACAACATGGAGGGGAGGGGGGCAAATTGTGCAACCGTGTACGAGAAATACCTACCAATTGGTAAAGTGAGGAAGAATGGCAACCAGCACAACGTAAACATGCCAACCACAACCCCTAAGGTCTTAGCTGCTTTCTTTTCCCTGGAAAACTTCAGAAGTTTGACCGCCAGAGAATTCCTCGCCTGAGACGGGCGACCCTTGGCTGCCGCTCCGGGGTCCTCGTGCACCTGCGAACCCCTGTGAATCCTCAACGTTATTTCACCTGAATTCATAGTTTCCGTCTTCACGCCGGCTTCCAGATTCTTCGTTGTCCGTTTAGCCACCACATAGACACGACAGTACATGATTAGAATAACAATTAAGGGAATATAGAAGGAGCCGAGCGATGAGAAGAGCGCGTAAAAGGGTTCCTCGGTTATTACGCACACCTTGTCGTCCGGTGACGGAGGCTCCTTCCATCCTAGCAGTGGTCCGATGGAGATGACCAATGACAGGATCCATATCCCCAGCATGGCCAACAGAGCTCTGCGTCCTGTCACGATGTTGGGGTATTGCAAAGGATGACTCACTCCGATATAACGGTCAATGGAGATTACGCACAGACTCATGATGGACGCGGTGCAACATAACACATCAACCGCTGCCCAAGCATCACAGAAAATCCTCCCGAACACCCAGTAACCCAATATTTCCAATGTGGCTGATACGGGTAACACAGTTGTGCCAAGGAGCAGGTCGGCAATAGCGAGATTAACGATGAAATAGTTAGTTGGAGATCGCAGGTGCCTATTGCACACCACTGACAGTATCACCAAGATGTTTCCAGCCACAGCGAAGATAATGAAAGCCCCCAAAGCCAAGCCGAGCGGGACGGCACGGGACAGGAGGAGAGGCTCGAGTTCTGTGCCATTTAACTCGGAAGAGTTTGAAAACTTCGCTGACCCTCACGCATCCAAGGAACCGCTTCCCCAAGACTGTGTGACTTCATCTTCATTTTGTTGGTTCAGTTTGGCGAAAAATAAACTCCATTGCTGACACGTTGGTTGGCTGCTTTAGTCAGGTTGCTGTTAAACGAGTTACTGATGAGCAATGATGTCATTCTGATGCTCTCATGTAATGTGAAAACAAGAGTCTCTGTCTCAGGGGTAAAGCGTTAATACCGCCCATTCCTGCTTCAGTCCAAACTCTGAGTAAATGTTGATTTATTGATTTAATGATTTATTGATTTTTTTAAACAGAGAAGTACTGAAAAGGGAGGCTGTGAAATGTCTTACACTTTTAAATAATATTTTCATATTGGTCTGCAAACTCAAGTTTACACTGATGGTATACAAATTGGCGCAGAAAAAAAAAATTCAGAAATTGGAAGTAAATTTTACAATTACAAAGAAACAGCAAGTAACATTAAAATAAATATGACATTTTGAAGTAGGGAAACTGAAACTAAATAGTAGTATAAAAGTGTAACAATAGAAAAACATACAAAATGGGCTAACAACAGACAGAAAATGATTTTTTTTTGTTGTTGCAATTTTTTATTATTATTATTAATTATACTGAAGTGTGTCAGTTAAAATGCAGTAGGTAGAAATTTGCACTCCAAAAAAAAAAAAAAAAAAAAAAATTCTTCAGAGTCATTGGTTATCTACTGCAAGAACCTGTTTTAATAATTAAATCTACATCTGAAATTTTTAATGGCCATGTGGTTATCGCCTACTTTTATTTTATTTTTTTTCACCTTTTTTAAGCCATCAAGGAAAATTCAAGTGTACAAGAACATTGTGTAAAGCATGCAGTAAACTAGTGTGACATCACAGGTTGTTTTCTGTATAAAAGCTTTATATTTTACACTTGAACCCAGACAAAACCACATAAACATGTGACTTTTGTTACAAAATTTTGTCTCACGCAATGCCTTTATTATCTCCTGTGGAGTCTGAAGATGAGCTCATTGGGTTGGAGGCATGAGGTTTTAATCCCCAAGTGTGCCAGGAATAGAGAGCCTTCTTAGGTCCTTGTTATAACATGTTTTTTTAGGTCCTTGTTATAAAAATTGATTCAGAATTCAGTATTTATTTATTTATTTTATGTTCCATTTAACTCATAGATTTTATCAGCTCATGCATTCCCTGTAAACTGAACCCACATACTTGGTGTTGCTAGGATCATGTTGTAAAGAAACTCCCAAAGGTGTCCGATATTGCTTCGTATTTAAAAAAAAAATACATAATGATACATAATGATATGATATTTAGTGAACAGGCATCTATATATATATATATATATATATATATATATATATATATATATATATATATATATATATATGATCATAAAGCTAATTTCTTAATATACCTTTAACATTTTGCTGACAAAAATGTTTCTACATGGGTTTAAAGAAAGGTGTATTACATGTACAAGCACAATAATTAATTAAAAATCAAAATGACTGAAAAAGCAGTATAAAATTATATTCACAAGACTGGAATTTCACATCAAAGCTGCAATGGTTCGTCTTCAGGCTGCGATTTTTGAATGTGTGCAGCATTTGAATGTTTTTGGTTTGTGACAAATCACATGGTTTTGATCACATGATTTGTATTTTTTGGTATAAATTATTGCTTTATAGCAAAAAATAAAATAAATAAATAAATAAATAAAAGAATCTGCTTTTTCCAGTCTTTTTTTTTTTTTTTTTTTTTTTTTCTCCAAACTCTTGGGAATGAGATAAGTCAGAGATTAATAAAACATGGTGCGCTTTCTTTAATACAGATTAATCCTAGTTGGAGGTGTTTCCAGTGTAGAATCTTCTTTGACAGTGCAATATAGTCCATGCCGAGGGTTAATCTTTTTCCAGGAAACCTGCCCATACATATTAATTAAGCTCCCGTTGTTCTTCATGTCAGAGTGCTTTTATTACGATTAGGGGTTTATATGTAGATGGAACATCTGAGTCCTGATTAGAGGATATTTTTGAATTCTTGAATCAGACACTATCAGGTACATTTAATACTTGGCATTAGGGAGCATCCATGTGCAAAGTACCTCCTGTGTCCATTTTCAGAGAACATATTCAGATAGAGATATTTCTGGTTGTCCATGCACCTGGAAGGCGTTTTGTTTGGCAAGGGAACATTGCAACCCCCTGACCTCCCTGGTTATTAATCAAACCCATGGCATCTACTGGTGCCCAAAATAAGAACACAAATCCATTCACTTAAAATCAGTTTACGATGCCTTGAGATAACTCTGAAAATAATATTTTTTCTAAACATTGCTCACATAACATAGTCTTATATAGAGTTAAGGTGGTATTGAGTGGCTTTAAATGGAAATAGACTAACTGACTTAAAAGCCTGGGGGAGAACGGCAGCTCGGACATTATAATCTTCCCTGCAGGAGACAGATGATCAAACCCTAGTGTTTCATTGATTCTTAAAGTGATAGTTTATCCAAAATGAAAATTCTGTCCTTATTTACTCACCGTTATGTTATACTATTTTTCCTTGGGGACACAAAATAGTTTTTTCATTTTTAGTGACAGGTCTTAATGACCATCATAGTAAACATCATAAAAGACAATTTTCAAAATAGAGTTATTTGGTATAAAAGAATGTTCTGTGTTCTTTTACAGAACAGATCAAATACATCTCCATCATCAGTTAGAGTAAACTATGTGATTGCTTGTTTACAGCAAGTCAGCTATATTTGACTTCAGTAGTCTATGTTCTCTTGTTTTGGGTTTTGAAATATGTAAGCATGTCAAGCTTAAGCATAGATGAGAGGAGTTTTTAACTGACGCTAGGGACTTTTTAATACCCAAATCATCAGACTGTGGGAACTAAGAATGCATCACCTTCTCTACGGCATGGGGAAAGTACCCGAGCTGAGAAAGGGGACGTGCCACTCCCTCTGGGCCATGATATAGACTTAAATGCCTTATCAGTTAGGGATTTGACTTTTTCCCATGAGGTTTAGTTTACTATACATATGATATTTAAAATAATTTTTCTGACCTTCTTGGTCTTGATGAATGATTTAGGACCAGGTCCGTTCTGGTTAATTAGCATTTGAGTATTTCATAAACATCAGGCACTTTTATATCGCAGAGGTTGATTTTTATTGAAACAAACATAATTCAATCTTAAAATTGTCATGGAGACTTTTCACCATGCCTTCATCATTTATTTTGGCTTCTTTTTTAAATGTAATTTATGTATGCATTTTATTGTTCTAACCTTATTCCAAAGCTTTAGAATAATATTAAATATAAGATGTGATGTGTAAAGAAATACAAAGGTAAATATCATATAATATTTTACATCTCAATAATATATCTAAATTACGACCTATTACAACCCATTACGACCCCATGGTTGTTCTGCACACTTAATAAACAAGCTCCAGCTGGTCCAAAATTCAGCAGCTAGAGTTTTTTCTAGAACCAGGAAGTATGACCATAATAGCCCGGTTCTGTCAACACTGCACTGGCTACTTATTAAATATCATATACATTTTAAAATCTTGCTAATAACTTATAAAGCCCTGAATAGTTCAGCACCTCACTATTTGAGCGAACTCTTATTGCATTATAGTCCTCCACATCTGTGCATTCTCAAAACTCTGGCAATTTGATAATACCTATTAAAATCAACTGCGGATGGCAGATCCTTTTCCTAGTTAGCTCCCAAACTCTGGAACAATCTACCTAACACTGTTCGGGAGGCAGACAAACTCTGTCAGCTTAAATCAAGATCTCTTAAACCCATATCTCTTTAACCGGGCTTACACATAACACACTATTTCTATTATTCAAATCTGTTAAAGGATTGTTAGTTTGCATTAATTAGGTCAACCGGAACTGGGAACACTTTCCATAACACACTATGTACTACGCTAATATAAGTATGTTTCTTTCTTAATCCAAGGTCACATTAGCCACCAGATCCAGACTGTAACCAGATCAGATGGTCACTGCAATCACCCGGATCAAGCCATATCAGTCCAGATGTTGGATCAGCACCTAGAGATGCCCTCGACCGCCCTAAATGTCAGCAGAGACCATGTCAACTAGATGAACAGACAAAACCCCTTCGAAGACCTTGTCACTTAGACGGCCACCAGGACAAGACCACGGGAACCAGATGAGTCCTCTGCACACTAGAACCTAGAATTAAACTGCTGGTTTCGTCTGACCAGAGGACAACAGCACACTATTTTGACACATTATGTCCGTTTAATACTGTAAAGCTGCTTTGACACAATCTGCATTGTAAAAAGCTCTATATAAATAAAGGGGACATGACATGACTTGACTTGATTTTTATTTATTTATTTATTTCAGCCTATAGTTAGCCTATATCAAGAGATTCCTTCCACTCCTACTTTCATTACTTAGCTTCTGACAAGTAATGCTGTGATGAGCACTGAACTGCTTTAGTCGAAATGCAAATCTTTTTCCTCTTAGCTAGAAAGGTTCATATTAAAAGGGTGTCAGATTAATGTTGAAATCTTAACATGTCTCTTTTTCATTGTATTTTGTTGTGCTTCAGACTGTGAGATACTCTTGAGAGCTCCAGGAATAGGCAAACCTTCAGCGCTGTTACAGCTCTCTAAGCCACCATAACATTTCTACACGTTGACATTTATTAAAATGTATATGATTTATCTCAACAAAACCTTCGGAAGCTAAAGTGCAGTAAACATAAATTAACCTTCACTTTCAGAAATAAAGTCCCTGTGCAAGCTACATTATGCAGATTTCACACAAAGACTCCACATAACTCTATCTAATATAAAGCATGTCATTTTAACATTTCCTTTGTGCGAAAATAAAATGGCTAGGGGCATGTAATAAAACCTTGTCTGTGGTATTTCTTTTTGCAAAGTGCACCTTTGTAAAATCATGTTCAAATGCCTTAAGTACAGCCAGCCTTGTTGTGTCTCAAGGGTAAAATGCTCTTTAGCACCGTGCTCTTTGGCCATGGTGTTCGCGTTGCACTTTTTTTTAAACCCTGGCATCTTTGCAGACCTCTCGATGTGGCTTTACCCTCCATCTCAGGTCAAACAGACACCAACACAGTTTTGTTACAGACATGATGTGGATCCCAAGAGACACAAATCTCATTTACACTTCAAGGAGGAAGTCTCAGGCAGCTCGGGCTGAACATGCCCTCGTGCTCTTAGTGTCAGCTATGCTTGCCTGAATTACAGTTAGTCTGAGCTGACGGCTGTGACAGGAAAGAAAGAGGGCTTTCTGGAAGAAACAGCCTGTCTGAAATATGCGTCGGGGTACATTAGTGTTTGTGCCTTTTGGATGCCGTTGAAGAGTGGAAAAGAAGCGGTGTAGACTAAAGGTGCTAACGGAACATTTATGGCTGTGCTGTGAATTTTCATGGGCAAAATCCAGTTATTTCAACAGGAATCCATGTGATCTGCAATAGTTTGAAATATTTGCCTATGTAGATTTTACACTGAGTTCAAGTTGGTCAAACTTCATCCTAACTTCATCCTAACTCTTCATCCTAACTGATTTGGAGAATTTTAGCATTTCCTCACTATTGGATCCTCTGGCAGTGAATGGGTGCCATCAGAATGAGAGTTCAAACAGCTGATAAAAACATCACAAAAATCCACAAGTAATCCACATTACGTTTTTTTTTTTCACTGAAAAAGTTGTCTTGTCTGAATCAGGAGAGAAATATGCACAGATCAAGTACTGTTTATGAGGAAAAACAGCTTAAAACAGTTCTAAAAATATGTCGGTTGGACTTTTTCATTGGAGAAAGTGTTATCATGGACTCATATTTTGGTCAGGAGTGTTGAAAGTCAAAACAAACAAGCAGCTTTTAACTCCACAATATATTAACTGATGGACCGAAGATTTTTTTGACCAAAACTTTTTTTTAACTGTTTATTAACTCAGGTCAAAAAAAGATTTTGGACCTGAACTAGTGAACAGTTGTATTTTCATTATCAACATTCGCTATAGGACCTTATTGTAAATTGTTACCACTTCAGACATAGCTAAACTATTGACAATGGACAAAGGACCTTTTTTGCTAACACAATTTCTCTAATGTGACCACCACTCTATTGTCTTGTCCATGTGACACACAGTATCTGAAAGAAAGAAAAGCAAGCAAGAGCTTGAAGGGCAGTGGTATGGTCAAAGTAAAGCTTCCATCTCCCTTAGGCCTAACTCAGTGTGAGCCTTTTACTAGAAGTTGTATAATATACATGGTTACATTGTGAAAAGCTGAATGTAAAACACATGGTGTCTTTATCTGTTGTGGCTGAGGTAGGAATCCAGTCTTTGAAAGCAGCATTCATCTTGGTAGGGAGGAACTAATGCCAGCGACTTGATTTAACCTGTACTCTTTTCAAGTGTACTCTGGCAAATCAAAGCATCTTTCATGCTGGGATTCTCTCTTAAAAAGTTTTTACATTGTTTACGTTTCATATAAGTTCAATTTTAGAATCTTTTGATCAATTTGATGTTTATATGGATAAAATAATATTTCTACATGCCTTTAACCCTTAAATGCATACCTTGGGTCTTTAGCGACACAGGACATGATTCTCTACCCTTTCTTTCCTTCATTTTTTTTTTAAGTGAGACATCAACTTTCAAAGTATTTCTCAATCAGTCTCTTACAATCAGTCTCTGACAATGACAGCGATACATTCATCTGCCCAAATTGAACCCTTTTAAGTTTCAAAAGGTAATGAAATGCTTTATTTTATTCTTCTGTAATTGTTCTTAAAATATCAAGAGAGTTTCTTGCTATTGCAGCAGTTAGAGATCCATCCGTGCTGGATATATAGGTCCGGGTCGCTAAAGACCAGAATATGTAATAATGGTTGGCAAAACATGCATGCATTTAAGGGTTAAACCTTTTTGATTATGTTAATACATGGTTTTGAGTAGATTAAAAAGTGATATACAAGCACTGGGAGCTGGTTGTGCCAAGAATAGTCTGTTCTGGTCTGTTTTTTTATATTCTCAACAGTGAGGACACAGGCAAGTTGCTGAGAGCACAGAGGGACACTCAACGCTTTCTGAATAACTTGATTTAACAACATACTCGAACTCCTCAGGGAACAGTAGTGCAAACAAGGTTGTTTAGGACTTCCTGTGTGTCTGAGTTATAGAAACACAGGATTTTTTTTTTTCTCTCAAATTGTCATAATCGGTTTGAGTGTCCTCTGCTGTCTGTGTAAGGTGGTTGGTGTGATCGAGTTATTTGTTTGACAAGTATGTGTTATGAAGTAAATCTTCCTTTTATTCCAAATAAACTGTACTCACAGAAGCTTATGTTATTCCGCCGCATATTCATCACTTTGAGAGAAATGCATTCTTTGGAAACGAGTGGTAAAGCCATGGTTTACATAACATACTTAATCTGTGTACAACATGCTTATGGGAGCAGAGTGACATCCGCTGCAATTGATCTTTAGATATTCTGGGAGCAAACAAGTGACAGAGGCTGAATGGACATTTAAGGAAATGTATAAACATCCCTGGAAGAAGAGGAGTGGGGATGGCTCTCTTGATATCTGTTTGTGCCAAGATCTAAATCCAAAGGGGGAAGGAGAGATATTTTCATCGTGAGAAATGTTAATTGTCTTGAGACCCCTCAGTCTGGACATAATGAGGATAATGCTTTCTCCTGCTCATCTTCTTCATTTTTTCTTCCTCTCTATATGAATATAGCCGTTTTAAATGCAGTGCTTCTTATAAATAATATGCAGTGTCCAATATTTGAATCAATGCTTCTATTAAAGTGGTGTGCCTAAAAAGTTGAAACAAATAATTGACAATTACCTGCAATTATTAATCAAAAGAAGCAAAACCTGATTAGTCAGAGATCATGCTGGATAGATAAAAAAAAAACTATGCTCTTTAATGTGCACAATGCTTCCATCTAGTGGCAATATTGTTATCTATCTATCTATCTATCTATCTAATAGATTCACATTTTGTATTTTATAAAGTATGGAAAAGGAAAGAAGGAATGTAAAAGTAAACTTTTATTAGGACAAAAAAAGAAGAAAAGAAGAAGAAAAAATAAATAAAAATCCACAGATTTTCATAACAGTCTGTTTCCTTTGATATTTGATCTTCTTATTCTGAGTAGTTCTAGGTGTCCTCTTTGGCAGCATGACAGCATTTCACAGACACAGACTAATGAGTCTCCTGCAGCCAATCAGAGGAAGGTAGCCCATGACATCTGGGAGCATATCAGTAAATTCAGGGCACATGCGATGCTCTCTGGGAGAACCAGTCATTTCATCCTTTCAATCTTTAGATCTTTTTCATTCTCCACCTTTGTTGCACTGGGATTGTCTGATGTTTAGAATGCAGTTCACCAGACCAACTTCATACCATTGCTCTCAGTCCTGTTTTCCCTACTCCTGAACTTCCTCCATATTTGGCAGCACGCTCATGAAGCCATCAAGACCCATGACATTTAATCAGAGGCGTAGAAATAGGGCAGGCAATTGCCTGGGGCCCCGCATTTTGAGGGGACCCCCGACAGCTGACCATTTGAACAATCAGAAATGTCATTATTAATAAAACATGGAGCAATATATCTGCATCCCCCCTAGGGGACCCCCTCTCGCGTTACACTGGATATGCTTGCTTTTTCCTTGTGATGCGTGGACTGCCGTTTTCAAACTGGCATGCTTACTCGTGCATTTGCAAATTTAAACATGAAGAGGACTTATCAGTCTGCAGCCAGAAAAAATCAAGAAGAGGAGGAAAAGAGGAAACATGACAGCGGTAAATGATGGAGATAAGACTGACTTAAGGATACTTATATAACAAACAAATGTTATCGTTGTTAATTCCAGCTGATTTTCATTTAATTATTTGCAAGATGAATTACTGGTAATAGTCCAATAACTATCAGGGTTATTGGGAAACAGGTTAGCTAGGGTTGCACTTAGCAGCAGCATATTATATAGTGTTTAGCAGGTATTAATATAAGCTGTAATAGAATAGGCCTAGGTGGTAACGGGAAAGATGTGCACATCACCACATCACCGCTTGGCAAGATTCTGTACCAGTGATGCAAACTTGTCACCTTTCTGTGAAATTCGTTTTGAATTCAAAATGGGTTAGGTTTAGGGTTAGGGTTAGGGTTAGGTGGGTTAGGGTTAATTTTTGTTTTTGCAAGTTTGCGTAGTTCTACATGCTCACATATCTTCCTATTATAATAAAAAAAGAAAAAAAAAGAAAGCATACATGGTGTAAATAAGATATTCATTGTGTAGTTGATTATATGAGGAGTTTTTGCGTGAATAAGTTCCGCCATATAATGATAAAAATCCACCCAGTGTTTTTTTTTTTTTTTTTATCTACTAAAATCTTTACCCGTTTCTCAAATCAAGCCGATCTCAGATGCCTGTCTTTGTGACGTCACACAACCAGGCCCCTCCCATGATAGTTTGATTGAAAGTAATTTTTTAGCACAGACTGGACTGGCGTCTTACCTTAGACCCGTCCTGAGTGAGCTGTCATCAGTCTGCCATTGTTTCGACACCGGACCAGATGTAGACAAGAATGTTTCCTAAGCGACTGAGGTGTTTTGTTGTTGGATGTAATAATGAACATAGCAGTCGTCATTTATTCCCGACATCTGAGCCGCTTAAGACGCAGTGGATTACTTTTCTTTCTGAAGGGAATGCACCCCCGATCTACCTAAAAGCGTCTATCTTTGTGCAAATCATTCATAGTCCATCTTCACCAACAGAAGGAGTATATGTTTTTTTTTTAATGAATCCTTGCAAATCACCTTACCTAATAATGTGCTAATTAGCAAGTTTAATGATGAATGCGGCTAAAGTAAAGTCTCTCTGAGAGCGGCTCGGAAGAGAGGGGCGGGGTCAGCAGAGCTCATTGCTCTGAAAAGAGCTGTTTTTGACAGGGTAAATAATGTGTTTTTTACACTACCATTGAGAAATTTTAACCAAACTATGTTACAGACTTTTCATTAAGACTTTCCATTAAAGAATCATATCAACTGGTGGAAAATGGGCATCCGATGACCCCTTTAAGTGATTCAGAGCAAAACTACAGCAGCAACAAATCTGTGTTGCCTTGAGCAGCTTCTACAGATAAAAATAACTTAAATTTTTCTTTGATGTGTCCTTTTTAGGTAGTGTTTTTAAATTTACATTTTTTTAATTAAATTAATGTATTATTTATTTATTATACTATTAATAATTAAATTTATTTAAATACGTAACTAGTTAACTACAAATTATTTACCAAACTAGGCTCTTGGTGTCTGGGCTTATTTATTTGTTTATTTTTAAATGACATGAGACTTTGTGACTTCCTGCACTTGCTTTAATTCATAGCCATTTTAGATTAAATCCAAAAGCAAGACGTGAGTAATACAAGGGAGTTGAAATGGCAACTGAGCTAATGGGTGATACTCTGCTGCCATCTACTGGATATAATGTTAATTTCATGTCATTTTCATCTTAAGTCTGTTTTCCACCAGGAGACAATTTTTTCCGTCTCACTCATGTGCAATGTTTTTTTTTTTTTTTTTTTTTTTTTTTTAAAGACGCCATGTCAAGTTCAAAGACGCTTAACTGTAGGCTACTGGAAAACTATGTTTCTGTAGAAAGCTTGACCCAGTGAGTTTTTTTTTTTTTTTTTTTTTTTAATACAGACTAATGTCTCCAGTAATGAATTAAGGCTAATGGTTGTGATTATCTTGGAAGCCTTAGAGAAAATGATTTGGAAGCTACAATCAGCAATTTATTTTTGTTGTGCCATCACTTTTTGGCAATTGTGTATTACACTATTTATATGAACTAATGAAGATACATTGTAGCTGTAAATTTCTAACTAGTGCAACAACTAGGCTTATACAAAAAAAAACAAAAAAAAAAAAAAACAATAAGATTTTGAATGAACAACAATTTGTTGAAGAAAGCATAACATACATGAGGGAATAAGCCTATATGTCACTCCAGAAACTTTGCTGCTTGTATAGTGTATGGCCGTTAGCAGCACGAAAAACATTTTTATTTAAATTCTGAACAGATTATATTTAGCCTAGAAAGTGCGCAAATAGCTCTTACTTTATAGTAAAGGTGTAATTTACTTCAGTTCATTGCGATCTCACAAAGTTCCTTTATAATCAATGAACCTCTTATTTACATCTTGTTAGCAGAGTGCGGTAAAAAAAAATAAAAATAAAAAAATACGCAATGGCCAATAACAGGTGTTCAAGAAATCAACAGATATGTCTGTGATTGGCTACATTGCTCAGCGCTACGAAAACACGTTGGAAAAATAATCTTTTGGCGATTTCCAGAGCGCAAACATAAATACGCACTGGATCCTTTACCAAATCTGTTTCGCCAAAATCCTATTATTACAGCTTTAACTGAGGGAGCTTTTGACTGCGTGAGAAAATGGATGTGTGGCGTGAGAGTGTGAGAAAAGTGTCAATTGCGTGAGTCTCACGCTGAATGCTTGAGAGCTGGCAGCTCTGGGAGATTACGCAGATTTAAATTAGTGTTTTTGCTTAACTCTGAAACATTAAATGTGGAGTTATCTGCTTTTGCTATAAAACAACGGTCTTTTAATACACACACACACACACACACACACACACACACACACACACACACACACACACACACACACATATATATATATATATATATATATATATATATATATATATATATATATATATATATATACACATACATACTTTCAATGAACTTTAATTTTGTAAGTTTCCTGTATTTTTCTCTGAGTTATTATTACTTAATCAAAACATCCCAATTGCAGTTTGATTGATATTACTTGGAATAAAAAAAAAAAAAAAAAAAAAAAAAAAAAACCTTGATTTCTCAAAATAAAATGAACTCTTTAAATATTTCTTACAAATATAAAACTGATTGCTAAAAAAAATAAAATATTATTGTGGTGGGCTGGTACAACAACAACAAAAACCTTATTATTAACCCTTAAATGAGTAATGAGTAGGCCTACTGATTTTATTGTTTTTACGCTTGTGTGTTTGCATGTTTGAGATTGACTGTCAGTCTGTGTTTTATTTCAGTAACTCCTTTGGCTATTACACTGATAGGTTAATTTTATGTTATTTTATACAATAAATATTTTATATTATTTTGCAAGTAATGGTACTAACTCTAATTATACCTTATTTGAGGGAAGTGCAGCATGCATTAAAACTGAGCATAATTACATAAAATCTGCATCTTCATTTTCAGTGGTGCTAAAAGATTTTCTTATGATAATTATAAAAAATAATGTAATGTGAAATATAATTCCAGGAACATCTCACATGCATCTATCACTGTTTCGTCTTGCAATTCATTCTCTAAATGACACAGCACTCCTAGAGGAGTGGTTTCTCTTCAGTTGAGCCTAGTTTATTTATTTATTTATTTATTTTTGTTTTTGGAAAAGAGTGGAATCAAATTGTTTCTTTGGAAAAGAATGATTAAAGAAGGTGACATTCAGCATCAAGAAGGTAGCACAAATACTATGAGTCTAATCTATCACTGGAATACATAATGCATCCACTGGGCTGCATGCTGCTACCACACAAATGTGAGTGGACGTTTTCAGATGGGCCTTATTGTACAAAAATGATTACTTTCCCTCCACTGAAAAATGCCCCTCTGATTAAATGCATCACTGCATCAGAGGGGACCATGCTTTGTGTGGCTTGCTTTTGCTTGTATGTGTGTGTGTGTGTGTGTGTGTGTGTGTGTGTGTGTGTGAGTGTGAGAGAGAGAGAGAGAGAGAGAGAGAGAGAGAGAGAGAGAGAGAGAGAGAGAGAGAGAGAGAGAGAGAGCTCCCATTGGCTAATCATTGAGAAAATTCTAGTTTTGAAATAAGTCCAGGACAATCACATTTATAAAATGAAAGCAAAAAATAAAAATAAAAATAGAAAGAAAGAAAGAAAGAAAGAAAGAATAAAATAAAATAAAATAAATCACACATACCCACCCACGTCTCATCCAGCCTCTCTGTGTCAGGCTTTATGAGTGCTTGGGGATCATATCTTTTTAATAAAAGACTAATTACATATCAACACTTTTAATTAGAGAAAGGAATTTGTTCTGAACTGACTCTTTATTTTAATAACTAAGATAGTTTATTTAATTGTTTGATATTTTGTCTAGATGAATACCCATTGAAATGCACTGTTCAAGTGGATCCTCTTTAATAAACTGTTTATTAGTTAATAGGGATGAGCGTCTCGATCCTGAAGTATTGATATATCAATAATGATGTGAGTAATGAAAGTATCGATACTCAAATAAAAGATATCAATTGCATATAATATGCATTAAATTATGTTAGTGAATAATTGTGTAGGATAGAACTATTTTCCTGCACATCTGAACAAACGCAATTGTTGCAAGACAGAACCAATTAATCACAGAGAGCATTCACTCATTCACTCACTTCTGACAGTGCATTCAAACAGGGCTGCATTTCCCAAATGTATCTTTTGGGAACAGCAGCCTAAAATAATGCGTATAATAGGACAAAAAGATATATAGATGATATATATATATACTATAGATGATATATATATATATATGTTTAAGTTATTTCACAATAAACAAAATTAAATTGTAGCCTACATAGTTTGTGCAATTACATTTATTTAAATTAAATGCTAAAGTTGATATTGATCATGTTCTGTAATGTTAATATAAATCGTACACTGTCAGAATAAAATGGTTGCATTTTATGCGTGCAACAGCCTGTCACTGGCAGTCCCTTATGAAAATGAACCACCAAAGTGAAAATGAACCAATTAAAGTGACCGTAATTCAACTATTTGTAGATTTCCATGGTTACCACTAAAGTAAGCATATTTTAACCACGTGTAAATGAAAATAAAACCTAATAAGTTGCAGTTAAGGCATACTGAATGTTAAAATGTGTTTCAAATATGATAGTAAGTGGATATCATTACCAGTTTTACCAATTTAATAAGTTAATAAATTTCATAATTGAAAAGTTCCGTTTTATAAGTATCGGATTGGTATGGGTATCAACGATACTGGCATTCAAAAGTACTGGTATCATATCAAAAACAAAATAAGTGGTATCGCACATCCCTAGAAGTTAATTGGTCAATTAAATATACTCAAGGCATTGAGTATGCATTACATTTGAAAACAAACAAGGACATAAGTAAAAGTGAATTTTCATAGTATGTGATCAATGTAAACTGATTAATCTTATATATATTAATATATTTACTATAATATTGCTGTAGCATTGAATATTTTGTACAATGTGATTAACTTTTCGGAAAATGTAAGATAATATACACACTTAAAAAAAAAATATCCTGTTTTGGTGACAATGTTTCAGGTATTATGAGATGACATATTGGTTCTGTATTTTTTATAATTAATAATTTTTTTTTTTTTCCTTTAGTGATATAGTGTTAAAATACCAGTCTATTAGAATTACCAAAATTGGCTTTAATTGGTTACACAAAATACCCCAGTATGCGCAACTGAATGGGGCAATGATAAATTGATTTGTGGATCGATATTGCGATTTTTCTGCTCACTCCCAGTTCCTTACACACACCACTTGAACCTAAAATAATCATTCATAAAGTTCTTAAAGGTGCACTACAAGTGATTTTTGCTAAATGATTTTGATGTTTGAACCAAAACAAACACACCAATACCCCAATAGCATTTCACCCTATTTGTATATCTTCACCCAACGCATACATGCACAACCCTGGCATAACGACGATCACGGAAACAAGGGAAGATGACACACAAGCATATTCAAACAAAAGCCAACACAGATAAGTTTTGTGAAACAATGAAAAATCGCAGTATTGATCCACAAATCGATTTATCATCGCACTGCTAACAAATATAAATCAATAAATAAAAATACATAAAAAAAATAAAATAAAGTTAACAGGTTAAAGTTCAACCAGAAATGAAAATTCTGCCATCATTTACTTAGCCTCAGGTTGTTGGTAATCTCACAGTTGCTGGTCTCCATTGACTTTCACAGTATGTGAAAAAAATATGTATGGGAAAAACTGTTTGGATACCCACATTCTATCATGACCACTTGAGTTTAGCACAGTAGAATAAATGGCAGTGTTAATGGGCCTCATTTATGAAACAAATGAACGACAGAAAATTGGGCATATAGTCATTTCAAAGCAAAACTTGGAATTTATCGATATGAACGTGAACAGTGGCTATGATCAAATCTCACGTCTGGTCTCAGCTCGTGTACGCAAGGTTTTGAGTTTCCTGAACTTGTGCGCAGCATAGTAATATGGTGGAGAATTGTAGATTGACAGCGTTTTGTTTTATTTTCCTGACCGTCAAACAAAGCTCATTGGTCAATCATTAAAGATTAAAATCTTTTTTTTTTTTTTTTGGTTTTATACAGGGCTTTAGCTTTATATGCACAAATAGGAGCGTAAACAAGACCATGAGGATTCAAATGTTGCATCATCCAACGCTTCTGTGAAAGGAGAAAAACAGAAATCAAGTCTATAAAAGGCATAACATAAATAGGATCACACAAAATATATAATAGGCTATAATATAATTAACAGATTAACAAAAGGGAAAAAACCACTGTGCAACAAGTTTAGGCTATACGCTCGTTTTTGTTTTAATCCATCTGATCACACAGGCGCCTCATGCAAACACCAGCAACATTAGTTCTACGGTTGCTTGACATTTCAGCCATCCATCATTAAACTAAAATTCATTTAACCAAACATAAAAGTTACACTGTTTATTTTAAAAGGTCCGCTGTAAAAAAATTTTTTGCGCATGTAAAGGATTTTACACTGATATTAGAACATGGGTGAATTATAAAGCCATGTTTAGGCTACTTTATGAATAATAGTTATGCAAACCAGTAGGCTTTTTAATATATATATAAATTACATAAATGAATGTAGCCTAATTGTTTGCAATTACAAGGTTAAAAGGTGTTTTTGGAGTAAGATTATTTTCTCTTTCATGAGATTACTTCTTCTCTTTGGCCGGGTTTCATTTCTCCGTGTCGTAAACTCTAGGGGCGAGGCTTCTAAACCGGGTGTTTTTAGGGGCGTGATATTCAAATGACAATTGTTTTCTGCCGCCACATTGATCAACATATGATCATTTGTACAATGAGATTGGCAGCATACTAATGTTTCATGAATCACACATGAACTCTGTCATAAGCTGATTTGTGTGCACAGATCTGCGTTCGTTTCTACATTAGATTGATAAATGAGGCCCAATGTGTTTAATCTTGGAGGAATATATCTGCTACGCTGCTGCTGCTGCTGCAACAGAGCAAGTACTAAGACTGGCAATACATCCACAGACATGCTGCTGTGACTGCATATATAGCAAACATGAAATTACCTTGCAGATCTATACAAGTGGAGCTGGGGAAGGTGGAGGGTTTCTGAAGTGCACTGCAACTGATACAGAAAGTACTAGCTCAGTATTTAAATGTTGAGCAGTAAACTCATTGGCTGCTGATGCGAAAAGAAACCAATCAGCTGCACTGTATTCTGAGCAGTTCTAGGTGCACAATCAACTGGAATAATGATGTTGTTATATCAGATTGAGATGGAACAAATTATCACACACCATCTAGAATTCAAACACATAAATATCAACTTCATAAAAAACATATTTAGCAGTCTTTAACAGAAGAAAGAAATTCATACAGGTTTGGAGCAACTTGAGGGTGAATAATTGATGACAGAATTTACATTTTCTAGCTTAACTATCAATAAAAATAACAAACATTTTTTATCTCACAATTGCATTTTTTTTTCTGTAAAAATTACAAACACTTTGTTGTTTTTACAGTGCAACTATAGCATACATTATTATTTAATTTTTATATATTGTTGTGAATTATAAAACATTTAAAATTAATATGTAATGTCTGCATTTGTATTTGCTGAGTCACTGTGTAATGATGGATAACATACGATCAGTCATCGTTATTGCAAAATATTTTACCATAATAACTGACTGACTGTACACTACCTCTAACGCACTACTGCTGAAAGTATTTGTCAGTATTAAAATGCTCATAACGTCTTGCTTCTCATCTAGACGGACCAAAACAGCTGAGTAAGCCCTCATGTCTCTGAAGTTCACTCCGCCGTCAGTCATTCTCATCCGTCCCACGGTGGCATCCATCCCGGAGAGGAGTGGCACTGTCTAGAAAAATTAGGCACACCCCAATAATCTTTAATATTGTTTCATGAAGCATAATTAAAAAGGCTTTATCATTGGATAGAGGACAGCTTCAGTAATGAACTGTCTGCATTCATGCAGAGAGCCATTAATACACATACAAATACGCACACATGTGCACTGACTCACACGCACACGGGCGCACACACATATCAGATGCAACCTTCACAAGCACATTTATGGCCCATTGTCAGTCTGTCTATTGAGTCACAGTGACGAAATTAAGGAAGTAAATATCTTGTAAACTGCCTCTTTCTCTCTTTCTCTGTGTCTCTTAGGGTCATTTATTCCCTCTGCTTTTATTATCTCTACTTTTACAGGGTGATTATGTTTCAATGACAGACGAGGGGAAAGAGAGAGCAAGTAAAAACGGGAGAGCGAGTGGGAGAGAGTAAAGCTAATAAGTTAATGCAATGTTACTGAGAAGAGAGGGATGATACATCACTTCGGCCAACTTAATGAAATACTGAATCTGCCTCCATTACTCACAAACCAATACAGAAGATTACATTTCATTGCAAAGAAATCTCTCTCTCTTTCTTGGCTTCACACGGCTTTAAAGAACATCCCGCCTACTTCATTCAGTGGGCCAATATGCAGATTATATTGTATGAAAGAAATATGAAGCCTTTTATTAATTTAAGGTGTGTGTGTCTCAAAGTGTGCATGTTTTAAGGAGCTTTCATGGAGAAAAGGTGCAAAGACAACTTATTTTTCTTTTGTAGATAAGAGTAAGTGCTGTAAGTACCTTACCATATTTGTACTTATTGCAGGTTTGGACAAAAAACAGAAGGATAAGACAAATGGCTGTCAAGAAAAAAAACAAAAAATAATCAGTCATACATAAATAAATAATGGCTTGATTAATTGCAAACTGCCTTGAAACCTTTTACTTTTAAAATGTGCAGCGCTCATTTATTTAATGAAATCAAGTGGGTTTTTTTTTTTTGTTTGTTTGTTTTTTTTGGTTGGTACGATGGCTGTATCTTGATTCCTATTTCTCCTTCCTCAAATTTAAGACCTCTTAGAACTATAATTAAGATGTGTGTTATGTCATTTAAAATATTTAAGACTTGTTATTATTTGAAATTTCATGTAAATACATTTTTCTAACTTTTTAAGGACTCAACAGGACTTATTAGCACTCATGCACATTTGGCCAGCATAAATGAAGTGTGTACCATGGCAAAAACAACATTTTAAACCATTCATGTTTCAAAATAGGGATTACAATAATTCTTTACTTTCACTTTGTTGTCAGTAAGCATTTTTCAAAAAGGTTAGATGTTTAAGAAATATATGCATTCACTTTTGTATAAGAGCAATTCATAAGAGCCATATTTATGAAATTTCTTTACTTCAGTGATTGTCATGTCCGTATTGTTTTATGTTACACAAACAACATTCATAGTTGAAACTTCCTATACATTGCTTACTTCTGTTTGGTCTTCATTTAGAGCAAATGTTTCTATTCTTTTTGCATTTCAGAGCTTACACATACAGATATCTCACAAATCTACTATGATCTGTGAATCTATATCAATCTATATCACTCATTTATCCGTCAATTAACAAAAAAAAAAAAAAAAAAAACAAAAAAAATCTTCTTTAGAAAGCCAATCTTTCTACAGTATATTGCATATGTTGATATAGCTGTTTCTGAATTGTACATTTCAATACAGAGCTTCTAAAAAATATATAATTTCCCAAAATGCCATGTCCTTTTTTTTATCATGTCCACAATGCAAGAGTATTTCCTGATTTTAGAGAGAGATAAAAAAAAAAAAAAAAAAAAAAAAACCTGTCTAGAATGAATTTTGATGTCTGGAGTCTACCTGCTGGTTTAGGATGACACATGCTGCTTCTGAACTGGTAATTTGTACTTTTTCTGAGAAGTTGCATTTTACGTTGTCATTGCAAATGTCATGTCATAACCATCTTTACACAAAAAGCATATTTTTCTATTGATAGTTGTTCTGAAGTACCCATGTGCTTTGAAGGTGCCTGATCCTTTTTTATGAAAGGCTCTTGAAAGCATGAAATGGACTTAAATTTTCTTCTCTGCTTGCTTTTAACATCACAATAGTTGAAGGATTTGAGGACTTTTGCATGGTCATTTGGTGCCATCGACCAATGTTGTCATATATCAGTCTACAGCATAGTAGTTACATGCTATATGACATGAAATGGCTAAAACAACAGATTTCAATTAGTTTGGTACTGCTAGTGGTGCATAAATGTCATTTTTACCCTTGTAAAGATTAGCAATATATGCTGGCATTACATCCATAACGCCTGCCCACAACACTGTTATGCAAATGTGAAAAGTGGTTGTTTACCTGGAATTTATAATAATGTCTTAATTCATTTTCTTACTTCAGTAGTGAAGCAGTCAACAGGGTTGTGCTAAAGATAGCTTCTATTAAACTGAGATTGAGATTAAGATTCATCTGCTGTTGTAAAAACTATCAGCGTGGATCAAAGATTAGTTCTTACCCACAACTGAATAATGAGGGCTACATGCAGCACATAGAAACAGATCCAAAATGTACCATGGTATTATTATGGTGTTTTGGACTACAGGAATAATATGTTTTTTTATTCATTTATTTATTTATTATTATTATTATTATTATTATTATTATTATTTAGAAACATATTGAGATTGGTTTTGGTTTATATTAGATTTATTTATTTGCTAATATTGGATGTTCTCACATGATCATTTCCCCTCTTTCACAATTTCCAATCTTTTCCCTAATATGTACTATGTTGGCAGTATTACTATGCTATTCTGTATCTTTGATTAGCATGAATCTAAAACAGTAGATTTTTGTAAGGAGGTGTTTATCTAAGAGTTATGAATTTGGTTTTCTACTATTGTGACTGGCCATTTATAATTGTTAAACACAAATATTATTTTTCTTTCTTTCTTTTTTTTTTCAGACAGTATAACCTTTAGGTGTTTTATTTCTCTTAACATCTACCAGAACGTTATCCCTCTATTCAACCACTGACTTTGCTACTGGTTCTTAGACAAAATATCAGCCTTTCATTTACCATATTTAAACATGTTTATGTTTGTTTCAATGTTTCTGACTCATTAAATATACATTTTTACAGTCAACAGTTCAGACAATAGCTCACTTAGGTGCTTTGTTCCGATTTATTATTTTAGTTTAGTCAAAGACTATAGAATACTTTAAAATGACTTTGGTTTAGTTTAATTTAGTTTTTTTTCCTTTTTATTTATTTAGTCAGGTATTTATTTTTGACTTTCCATGTTATATTGTAAATTCCTTTTTTTTTGTAGCTCAATTTTTGCTTTTTTGCTTCGCAGAAATCATAGGGGCCTACTCACTTCTGTAAATCTGACATTGTTAGCAATAGATGAAGTACTCAGAATCATCTGGTAGCACAAACATCTCATAATTGCATTTGGTAATAAAGGAAGATAACTTGTGCAAATGTTTGTGTTTTTTAATACTAAAGAGACAACACTGTCAGCATTATTATTATTCGGCAGGCGAACACGCGCATAAATGTTTCACAGTCTAATGTTCTCCTCTACAAAGACCTCAATTATGACTTTGTTTTTGAGAGCGAGTAGAGAGGAGCCCAGGGCAATCACTTATTCTCTGTCCGGCAGCAAAATGCAGCTAAATGACTTTCTTTATTCAGAATGTTCCGCACTGACGGCTCTTTAGTGGAGTGCTGTGAGCCAAACGTGCAAGATATACTAACACCCTGCATCTTTCAATGACACCTTGAGGCATAGGTGAGACGGTTTTGGTTCAAAAACACAGATCTGAAGCTAGATCTGCAGCCAGATGCTATGGTGACAGAATCATGATTTCGTTCATCAAATCTCCGTCACTGGAGACATACACCACAGGGCAAGAATTGTTTGTGCATGCTAATATTTGTGTGGAGAGAGTGTTTGTTTCTCTCAGGCTGGTTTGCGTGTATGTGTGTTGGTGCAGTCACAATCTGAGAAGTTTTTCACCCTCTCATCACTTACATGACCTGTCAGCCTTACATCTTACATCTTCCAGCACTTAAAAGTCAAATGAAAAAGCCCCGCTGTCATCTCCGACTCACACACTCCTTTAAACGTGTCTCCTCACCCAGGCACAACGGAGGCTGCTCTCTCTCTCTCTCTCTCTCTCTCTCTCTCTCTCTCTCTTCATTCCTACTGATCCAAGTTCAGCAGAACCGTTTCTGTAATAATGCCCAAAATGTCTTTTTAGGTCACGAGGTTTATCCCAGAGCAGCAGAGTTACGCCGTTTGAGAAATGAGAATATTGTGTTTGGTGAACAATGCATTAATGTTGCTTTACGCAACTCCTGTGTTTTTGAAGAGCTCGCAGTGATGAATTACTTCACTCAGCTGTAGCTAATGTCTCTGGAGGTGTTTTTTTTCTGAATTTAATGAAAATGGATAGCTACAGGGAGGTATCACTAAACCAATATTGAAAAAATCTAGTACCTCAGCAACAGCCAAGCCAAAGCGGCACACAATATTCTGAGTTAAACAAGGAAAAACACTCATGCATGATAGTATTTTGCTTCAAGTTCTTAGTGTTCAAATAGTTACAGTCATTGGCACCCCATGAATTTGCATTTTAAGTCAGGGCCTTCATTGCGATTCATGCTGTTATGACACACCTTGTCACAATGAATAAAACACCCTAAGGAAATCGTTCATCACAGTATTTTACAGCCAATTTATAGTTCCAAATAATCTATTGTCATTAAAAAAACAAAAACAAAACTCAACTTCATGTGAAAACCACTAACAACAGCATGACATGACACTGAATATTTAGAGATTCACACCAAAATGAAAATTCTGTTGTGATTTGCTCACTTTTGTGTCGTTCCAAACTTTCTTGGAAAGAAAGTGTGACTTACTTTCTCCCCCACCATCATTCAATTAAAGTCCAAGGGATCCAGTGTTGTTCAGATCCCAAAGTTCTTCAAAATATGTTGTTTTGTGTTCTCTAAACCCATTTTAAGCAATCAACAAATTAGTAAATTGTGTCTGTAATTATGTAAATCACATATTTTGTGATTGTGTAACTAAATGCCCATTAGAAGGCCTTGACAATGACATATTTGCTGGCCCTGAGAGTTCGCCACTTTTTAGTCAAACCTCATATTGTATGTGTGCCCAAAGCCAATACTTTATTCAGAAAAGCATGAATAATGGGTTTCCTTGTGGGAACCACCCAGTGGGTAGGTGAATGTAGGTGATTTCAGGTTTTACTGGCAGAATGCCACTGCAATGTAGGCAAAGTCTAAACCACACACACTGTTGTGGCACACTTGTCATTCCACTACAAGAAATACTTTAGGGAAAAAGTGTTTTTTATTGATTGATTTATTTTTCATTTTCATCTGTAATAAAAGTTATTAAAGACTTCTTAAACTGAATTCTACATATTTAATGACATAATTTAATCTTATTGTCTTAACATAATCAGTGTGACAAATGGTATTTCCAGTGGTGCTACAAAACAAAGCACAGTGGCATAGAAAGATCATACATATATCTGACATCTCCATCAGTGGGAGGTGAATGAGCTGACTGAATCATCTGTTTATGTGTATTTTATATATTTCTAAAATCTGCTATCATTGTAATTTCTTCTAGAGTTTCTAAAGAGAAAGAGTGTTTAATCTGCTAGCAGTTTATGGACTTTCAGTTGGTTGAGAGAGAGCAGTTAAATGGTTGAATATGGAAGTTGAAGAAGGAGAGCCACGCACAGCAGTGGTATTCAGTTGATATTAAATATACACAGAAATATCTCTTAGATTATTTAATACTCTGTTGAACAAACAAAACTAATGTTGTTTGTAAAACCATCATGGACATCCAGAGCAAACAAATTATTTGAGTACATCTATTATATATACTGCTGATTATGTAGCCTACTAAAATCACACAACATTACCATATATAATGTATGTGAATAGGCTTCACATTAATGCTTTATTCAATGTTAAAAGGGTTTAATGTGAGTTAGAGTATCATTTTGCATGACCTATATAGCCATAATAAAAGTGACAATAGATGTTTTACCTCATATCTTCAAAACAAATTAAAAGAAAAACAAGATGTGAACAAACAACTGTATTCAATGGCAAATACATCAGTCACTTTTTAATAATGTTGAAATGGTTTAATATTTATTAGTTAGACTATGTATGTTTCCATTTGGATTCAAGTGCAGTCATTGGACTTGCAGCAATCCCGTCCGCATCTTTCTAATTGGCTGCGATATTTACATTTGTTGTGTTACGTAACTGTGTCGCTATTAGTTTGGACAGACAAATTGATTGCCGTTGGAATCTTATCACATTGTGTCTGGTTATGAGATGGTGTTACATGGCAGTGACTTTGTATTTGCATGCTGATAGTTACTGTACTCCATGTCACCATAGTAAGGGTTATAAATGTTGCTAATGACATATTTTTCATGGTGTTTCTGTAAGTAATAAGACATGCAATTTCAACATTGTGAACTGCAATGAAACTTAACCGCAGATAGGCCACGGCTGTGACCCACAGGATTTAGTAGCAACCATGATTGACACCCAAGCTGAAGTCTTCAGCCTCACGGTGTACTTTACATACAGACAGACCGTCTGAGAGGTGTCTAGTATCCACTCCTCAATGGATCATAATGAAGGATTGTGCTGATTTTGAGAGCCATCGTTGTTGCTGTGTAGATGTGGGCCTGTATCATAAAACAGTGATTAATGCACGTCATCCACAGCCTATAATGCACATATCAGAGCTCTCATATTAATGAGCAGAATGACACCATGAAGATTATAAGTCAACTTGCTAATAGCAGTCTGTCCTTCTAACAGTGAACATTTCCTTTCCACTTGTGTGCTTATCAGATACACACTCAGACTGTGAATTTTATCTCAAATCTGGACGTACTCAGATTAAACCACAGCTTAATCACTGTTGAATGGATAAAAGAATCAATTATTTCTTTGAGACTTTTCTTGTGTGATCCAAAGAACTTGACGTCCTCCTCTGCAAAACTTGATAGCCTGTTATCGCTACCCATGCTGAAGCTGTCATTTTCTTATTGACCTACAGATGGCACTGTGTCTCTGCGTTTTCTGTGCATCTTTGTCCATATGTACATCTCTCATTTATTGTGTGTCTGTTTGTGTGTGTGTTGAGCCATATATGTGCCATCTAGCTCCATGTCTCTGGATGAACAGCAGCAGGTGATATGTGATTTACTAAATCTTACTCAGCAGCGGCAAGGTGAGGTGAAGAGTGTGTGTCAGGGTGTGTGCGTTAAGCCTCCGGCTGCTGAAAAGGTTAGATATATTGATTTTGTTCCTAAGAGACAGACTGGAACAGGGAGACAAATGGACTACAGTCGAGGAGCTGTCTCATCGGGGCCCCTACCATGTCAGTCCCCTTAAGGTAGAGATAAAAGTTCTCCATCTCTCTGTCCATGTAATCTATTCTCCCATTTCTCATCTCTTCTGCCTCTTCCTCTGAATATGATGCTGTATTTGGTTTTCACTCTTTTATCTGCTCTCTCTCGCTCATGCTCTTTTGAGATGACTAGTGTGCTATGCTGTTTGACAGCAGCAACTCTACAGAGACAGACAACATGTGACCTCTTTCGCACCTGGTATTAAAGGGATAGTTCACCCAAACATTCCAGGACCTCTGAGTAAAAATAATAGGTATTTATATAAAGTTAAAGGGACAGTTCACCCAAAAATGAAAATTCTGTCAGTAATTACTCACCCTCATGTTGTTCCAAACCCGTAAGATCTTCGTTCATCTTCGGAGCCCAGACTAAGATATTTTTGATGAAATCCGAGAGCTTTCTGACACTGCATAGGCAACAATGCAACTGACATGTTCAAGACCCAGAAAGTTAGCCTATAATTTTATGAAGCTAAGACGATATTTTTTTGTGCGCAAAGAAAACAAAAATAATGACTTTACTGAACAATTCTTATCTTATTTGAATTCTGAAGATGAACAAAAGTCTTACGGATTTTGAATGACCTAAGGATGAGTAATTAATGACAGAATTGTGGGTGAAAATTCCCTTTAAGTATTAATTATGTAATTGAATAATAACTGAGCCATTTTTTTGTCCCCTAACTCCTGTGGTTATATCCAAACAGGACTTTCAAGTAAAAAAAAAAAAAAAAAAAAAAAAAACTCACACACACATACACTCCAATGGTTCAGTGGTTCTACAAAGAACCTTTACCATCCATGGAAACTTTACATTCCACAAAAGGTTATTTACAGTGGAAAAAGGGTTCTTTAGATTATTAATTATTAAAATGTTCTTCACACCAAGAAAATTTTGTTCTTTTAATAACTGTTCACTGAAAGGTTCCTTGGGGAACCAAAACTGGTTCTTCTATGGCATCACTCTGAAACTCCCTTTTGGAACTTATATTTTTAAGAGTATATATGTGTTAAGAATGATTTAAAATAAAATTTTTCCTCCCATTTCTTCTGCTTCATCCTTTGAATATGCTGCTTTATTTTATGATGCGTTTGGTCAGCAACATTTTGCTTATTTGAGCTGCTCTCATCTACTGTATATGAAAGTGAATGGAGATCAGAGACTGTCAAGTTACAAAATGGACAAAAAGTGCAATAGAATTGGTTTCACTCCATTTATTGACTTTTATGGCCATAATATAGGTCTGTGTGAGAAACCGACTGAAATTTCAATTGTAATACATTGAAAATTCAGTTTGAGAGAGCCGTGGTCATTATTCACTGTCACTGAATGGTGCAGCATGTCCAAGCTATTTTGAAAGGCATAACTAAGGACAGAACTTCCTTTTTTGGGTGATTTATTCTTTCACTATTTGTCTTTAGTGGTCTGATTACAAGTGCACAATGACCAATATGTGTGTAAGCGGTGTCCGATCACTTGAAGCACATACAGAGGTAGTCAGAAATGCATGTGACTACACTGAACTAGCTGCACAGCAGCAATGCAATGCTGTAGTAATGATCCACATATTGATATAATCTGATGCATGTTAATATCATGTGTAAACAAGGTCTGTGCATGTTTGTTGTTTACACACTAATGTGAATCAGTTTTTATCTCTGTCTTCATCCTTTAAGCAGTCAATATTAGTTGTTCTCTGTTTATATTAGTTCTTCATGTGTTTTAGGGATTAATTGAACTCAAACATGACTGGGTTTCTTATTGTGCAATTTATATGAGAACTTAATCAAGCCTGGCAGGTTTGCCATGTGTCTTGGCAGATTGAATTGGCTGATATCTCCACTTTCAAGTCTGTAATATACACACTTTTCATACATGTATACACACACACATATGCACATACATATAGCACTGAATTTAAGCTCACTTCATCATTGTAAAATATGTTGTGTCTGCAAATCTAACTCCATTGAGAATATATTGACTCATGATGAAAGCAGTGCATTTGTGTGTGTGGTGGTCAGGTTTTGCCTACATTGTGGGGAATGTTGGAAGGAAAACAGCTTAATAAACATACTAAATAACAGCTTCATTACAATAATAGCAGCTGGAGCTGGGCTGACTGTGAACTCACATTTAGGTGTTAATTCTAGCTTGAATTGTTCAGATGGTATGAAAATTAAGTACAAGTCAAGTCAAGTCACCTTTATTTATATAGCGCTTTTAACAATACAGATTGTGTCAAAGCAGCTTTACAGTATTTAATAGGACAATAGTGTATCAATAATGCAAAAGATAATAGACACTAAAGTTTCAGTTAAAGGCAGTTCATCATTGAATTCAGTGATCTCGTAATCCAGCTCAGTTCAGTTTAAATAGTATCTGTGCAATCAAGTCGATGATATCGCTGGAAAATAAGTGTCCCCAACTAAGCAAGCTAGAGGCGACAGTGGCAAGGAAACAAAACTCCATTGGTGACAGAATGGAGAAAAAACCTTGGGAGAAGGCAAGGCAAGGCAAGTTTATTTATATAGCACATTTCATACACAATGGTAATTCAAATTCCTTTACATAAAAGAAAGTAAAATAATCATGAAGAAAAATAATAACAAAAATAAAACAAGCAATTTTAAAACTTTGGAAATGATTTAAAAATTGACATTTAAAATGAATTTAAAACAGTTAAAAATAGAAAATGATTTTAAATAACATACAGTGAATACGTAAAATACAGTGCAATCAGTTTGGACATCGCACAGTGCTCATTCAATAAATGCACAGCCAAACAGATGAGTTTTGAGTCTAGATTTAAATGTGACTAATGTTTTAGCACATCTGATCTCTTCTGAAAGCTGATTCCAACTGCGGGCGGCATAGTAACTAAAGGCGGACTCCCCTTGTTTTGTGTGAACCCTTGGTATTTCTAACTGACTCGATCCTAATGATCTGAGTGGTCTGATAGGTTTATGTTCAGTGAACATATCTGCAATATATTTTGGTCCTAGGTCATTGAGTGATTTATAAACGAGTAAAAGTACTTTAAAATCAATCCTAAATGTTACTGGAAGCCAGTGTAAGGACCTGAGGACTGGTGTAATATGCTCAGATTTTCTGGTTCTAGTCAGAATCCTGGCAGCAGCATTCTGGATAAGCTGCAGCTGTCTAGTGGTCTTCTTGGGAAGGCCGGTGAGGATAGTTTTTTCCTTGTTTAACTGAAGTTCTGGCACATCCAACTATTAATTTCATCAATACATTGGCAGAGGGAGTCAATGGGGCTGTAGTCATTTGGCAATAAGGCTAGGTAAATCTGTGTACCATCAGCATAGCTGTCATAGGCAATTTGGTTCTTTCTCATTATTTGACTTAGTGGGAGCATATACAGGCTAAACAGCAGTGGTGCAAGTATTGAGCCTTGTGGTACTCCGCATGTCATGGACGTCCACTTAGACTTATGCTCTCCTAGACTCACATAATAGCCTCTCCCTTCAAAGTATGACCTGAACCATTTGAGTACCATCCCAGAAAGCCCACCCCAGTTTTCCAGTCTCTCTAGTAGTATGTTCGACAGTGTCAAACGCAGCACTGAGATCTTGCAATACCAGCACTGATATTTTGCCAGAGTCAGAATTTATGCGAATATAATTTATTATCTTAATGAGTGCTGTCTCTGTGCTGTGATGCAGTTGGAAACCAGACTGAAAATTGTACAGGTATCCATTTGAGTTTAAGTATTTGTTCAGCTGATTAAAAACTACCTTTTCAATAATCTTGCCTATAAAAGGAAGATTAGATATTGGTCTATAATTGCTCAAAATGGTGTTATCAAGATTTCTCTTTTTTAGGAGGGGCTTAACAACTGCAGTTTTCAGGGAGTTTGGAAATGTCCCAGAAAGAAGTGAGGCGTTCACCACTTCTAAGAGATCTGCTTCTAAACAGTTAAGCACACTTTTGAAAAAAGATTTGGGAAGTGTGTCAAGATAGCAGGTTGACGATTTTAGGTGCTGCACTATTTCTTCCAAAATTTTGCTATCAATTTCTCCAAAAATAGACATAGTATCTTTTTGATATTGCGGCCAAATCTGTCTGACCTCTGCATTGCTTGAGGATGTGCTAATCGCCTTCCTGATATTGATGATCTTCTCAGAAAAGAAGGAAGCAAACTCATTGCATTTGCTTTCTGAGAGCATTTCACTGAGAATCTGACTTGGGGGGGTTTGTTAGTCTCTCAACAGTGGCAAAAAGAGTATGAGTGTTGTTTAACTTACTGTTTATAAAATTCTGTCTAGCTGTGCCTAGTTCCACATTAAAAGCATGAAGGCTCAATTGGGGGGTCAGTTCTCCTCTGACCAGATGAACCAGCATGTTGTTCCATGCTGCAGCAAAATCAGATTGTGCAGAGGACTCATCTGGTTACTGTGGTCTTGTCCCGATGGCCGTCTAGGAGACAAGGTCTTCACTGGGGATCTGTCTCTGTGGCTCATCTATTTGTTCTGGTCTCCACTGACATTAAGGGCTGTCGAGGTCATCTCTAGGTCCTGAATCACCATCTGGGCTGTATATGTACTGGATCCGGGTGACTGCAGTGACCATATATTCTGGATACAGACTGGATCTGGTGGCTACGGTGACCTCGGAATAAGCAAGAAACAGACAAATATTCTGGTTGACCTAATTAATGTAGCCTAACAATCATTTAACGGATTTGAATATTAGAAATGTGTAAGTGTGTTTTGTGTAAACCAGGTTAAAGAGATGGGTCTTTAATCTAGATTTAAACTGACAGAGTGTGTCTGCCTTCCAAACAATGTTAGGTAGATTATTCCAGGATTTGGGCACTAAATAGGAAAAGGATCTGCCACCCGCTGTTGATTTTGATATTCTATGTATTATCAAATTGCCAGAGTTTTGAGAATGCAGCGGACGTGGAAGACTATAATGCAATAAGAGCTTGTTCAAATACTGAGGTGCTAAACCATTCAGGGCTTTATAAGTAATTAGCAAGATTTTAAAATCTATACAGTGTTTAGTAGGAAGCCAGTGCAGTGTTGACAGAACTGGGCTAATATGGTCATACTTCCTGGTTCTAGTAAAATTTTTCATTTTGAACCATCACAAAAATCTAAATTAAGCATGCAGAACTACCACCCAATAAAGCATTACAATAATCTAACCTTGAGGTCATAAACGCACAAATGAATGTTTCTGCATTTGACATTGAGAGCATAGGCCGTAATTTAGATATATTTTTGAGATGGAAAAATGCAGTTTTACAAATGCTAGAAACATGGCTTTCAAAGGAAATATTGCTATCAAATAGCACACCTAGGTTCTTCACTGATGACGAAGAATTGACAGAGCAGCCATCAAATGTTAGACAGTGTTCTAGGTTAATACATGCAGAGGTTTTTGGTCTGATAATTAACAACTGTGTTTTTCTCAGAATTTAGCAGTAAGAAATTACTGCTATTCATCCATTAATTACTAATCATCCAGTTTTTTATATTGACTATGCATTCCATTAGTTATTCAAATTGGTATGTTTTGCCAGACCACAAATAAATATAGATCTGAGTATCATCAGCATAACAGTGAAAGCTAACACTCCTGATGATATCCTGTTTCCTGAAGATATCTTCCAAGGGTAACATGTAAAGCATGAAAATTAATGGCCCTAGTACTGAGCCTTGAGGTACTCCATACTGCACTTGTGATCGATATGATACCTCTTCATTTACTGCTACAAATTGATGGCGGTCAGATAAGTATGATTTGAACCATACATACATCATGATCAGATTATAAGAGCAAGTCATTTGCAACTCTATTGAAATTAGTCTCAGTACTATGATATGGTCTAAATCCTGACTGGAAATCCTCACAGATGCCATTTTTCTCTAAGAAGGAATATAATTGTGAAGATACTACCTTTTTTATTATCATTGACAGAATAGGGAGATTTGAGATGGGTCTGTAATTAACTAGTTATTTGGGGTCAAGTTGCGTTTGTTTTTTTTTTTGTTTGTTTTTTTTTTGATGAGAGGCTTAATAACACCCAGTTTGAAGGTTTTGGGGACATATCCTTATGACAATGACTAATTAATAATAGACAGAAGAGGATCTATGACTTCTAGAAGCACCTCTTTTAGAAGCTTAGATGGAATAGAATCTAACATGCATGTTGTTCGTTTAGATGATTTAACAAGTTTATACAATTATTCCTCTCCTATAGTAGAGAATGAGTGTAATTTTGTTCCTCAGGGGATCTGTCTGATGTGATACTGTAGCTGACGGCTGAATGGTTACAATTTTATCTCTAATAGTATCGATCTTGGAAGTTAAGTAGTTCATAAAGTCATTACTGTTGTGCTGTTGGGAAATGTCAACACCTGTTGATGCTTTATTTTTCATTAATTAAGCCACTGTATTGAATAAATACCTGGGGTTATGTTCGTTTTCTTCTAAAAGAGATGAAAAGAAATCAGATTTAGCATTTTTTTAATGCTTTTCTGTAAGACAGGGTACTTTCCCACCATGCAATATGAAATACCTCTAATTTTGTTTTCCTCCAGCTGTGCTCCATTTTACAGGCTGCTCTCTTTAGGGTGTGAGCGTGCTCATTATACCACGGTGTCAGACTGATTTCCTTAATCTTCGTTAAGCGTAAAGGAGTGACTGCATCTAAAATGCTAGAAAAGAGAGAGTCCACAGTTTCTGTTACATCTTCAAGTTTTTCTGAGCTATTGGCTATGCAGAGGAATTGAGAATCCGTCTTTTTTGGTAGAAGTGATGTTCTACCATACTTTTAACAAGGAGTAGAATGCTGGTTTAGTGGTATTTGTAAGATATATTTCTCTGTGTATTTTCTGGAAAATATATGCATCTAGTAATGTTACACACACACACATACATATATGTCATTGCAAAGTCTTGACCACGATAGCAGGCGTGCAAGCATGTATGGTCGCAAGTATGTGTGCACAGGTGGCACATGTCTAAGTCAGTCAGGCATAGAATTAGAGACCTGCTGTGCTGTAGGTCACATACAGAGACCTGCATCTGATCTCTGTCTTTGTTCTCTCCCACACACACAGATGAGTCATTTAGTCTGGGTTGCCATCTCTCAACAGCTCATTGTGATGTCTTTGAAATATTCTGACTGTGACAGGTTTGGGCTTGTTATAGTTAATATACAGGCAACACATGAAATGAAATGAATTATTCAAGGGCATAAAAATTGCCAGCCTGTTTATGAGCTAGCGTCTCTTCTCTCATTTCTATCAGACAGGTCTCTACAAAGCAAATCTATCTCATAATCACATGCTTCACATTTAATGGGTACATACTTGTGAGTGATGTGAAGGATTGAGAACATAATATTTGAGGGGAAGTTGTCTTTGTCCAAAGATGTTGCAGAAAAAGTTTAAATGAGTGGCTGTTTGGTTCACAACTTAGAGTTTGAATGAAGATTTTGTTTTAATACAGTGAAAATTATGATAATTTGATATATTAATACTAAAATACCTGTTTTCTTTTTGAATATATTTTAAAATGTTATTTATTCCTGTGATGGGAAAGCTGAATCTTCAGGAACCATTACTTCAGACTTCTGTGCCAAACAATCATTCTGAAATAACTATGCGGATTTGATATAAACATTTCTTGAAAACAGTTGTGCTGCTTAACATTTTTTTTGTGGAAACCTTTTTAGGGATTGAAAGTTCAAAATATTTTTTTTTTTTTTTTTCATTTTTTTTTTTTTTCATTTGACATTTAAAGGCACATTTAAAGTAAACAAAATTGCAAATTGCTTTTAGACAGGTTTCCCTAACACACTGTCATTGTTTGGATCAAAGAGGTCTGTAATACTTGGAGAGAACCATCCTGGAGAGAGCAATCCATCCCATTCATCTCAACATCCATTTCTGGATAGATGGCACAGGAACAACCAGAGGTACTAGGTTTAACATCTTTACTCTTTTTTTTCTTTTTCTTTTATTCTTTTCAGCCACTAATCATTTTGGAACTGCAGTATAATGACACTTCTGGTTGTCTGATGAAACTACAAATATGTGTAGAGTTCCAAATCATGGTCCCGACATTGTTTTAGTTGTGTCTATTTTAACACAAAAAAGAGCTGCACATTTAATTACTGTGAAAGAGTCTAACAATCCTGGTGATATTTTGACAGAATAGAACACTGCTGTGTACGTGTGCCACAGGCTACAGTGACTAGTCAAAATTATACTTTTCTTTTCCTGAGAAAGAGAGAGAGTGATAGAAAGAGTGAGAGAGTGAGTCTTTGAACAAGTACGCCTCTCCCTCCAGTTCTAGGACCTCTCCGCTTTAGACACCTAAAGAAGGCCCACTTCAGAAGGTGTGAAACATCAAAGCTTCTGTTCAGTCACACACACACACACACTCCCCTTCATTTCCTCCTCTCTCTCTCAAACAGACATATTTGAAAATATTATTGCATTGCTGTGACATTTTTCCTACCCTGCGTTGGCAAAAAGTAAAGTAAAAAAAAAAAAAATTGTTATAATGCAACATTTATCGAGAGTAAAGCAGTTTTAGGACACGCTGCAACATTTAAAGGCGAGAGTAAAGCAGTTGTGGAAATTGGAAAGCTGTGGTGGGGTGGGTCTGTTAGATATAGAAAGCTCTAGTTTTAGCATGACACTTTAACATTATGTGCTGATCTAGTTTTAGCATGACACTTTAACATTATGTGCTGATGGTGAGTTCAATGCACCTATAATGTTCACATAATGTTGTGTGAGATATCACTATAACACAATTCCTTATGGCCATGATATCGGGGTCAGTATCGACTGTATAATCGGTCATCATTGGATGTGTAGATGCAGGTCTCTGAATGATGCCATTTGACTGCAGTAGCAAGACATACTATTTCCACAACAGGCCTTTCTCCTGAGGAACCAATGAAAAAGCTTCAGAAGTGGCCAGAAGGGGGCATTGTGGGTCTATAGCATATAATTTATCTGAATCTCTTGATAAATGGCAATGTGCTGATGAAACCAAATGATAAGTCAAACAGTTCCAGCCGCCATGACAGAAAAGACGCTGTCTAAAAGGTGTATGTGAGAAGAGGAAAGGATATGATTTGGGCTAAATAAAGAAACTGAGTGAATTCTGGTTTAGTGCATTTTAGTGTTAGCGTGTCTATGTGTGAGGGTGGCCTGGCGTTAAATGAATCTTCCATTACTAAACTGAGCTCTTTGGCTGTTATTGCTTTTCAGGATTTTGGGCGCGCTCAAATGTCAGGGTTTCTTTTTTGGGTGGGATTCCAAGACAGGGTCCAATCCCAGTGTTCGGGGAGCCGGTGGATGGCATGCTGGACACAGATAGGAGATTGTCCAACCCTCATTTAGCCATTTATGATGCTCACTGCATGTCTTTCAGCCAGTGTAATGGGCTCTGTGTGTATGAATGATCTAGCTATACTAGCTAGAAAATTGCTGAAAAAGGTCCCTAGAAGTAGCTCAATGGCTGCTCAAAGGTTGCCTCTTCCAGAATCTTGATGGAGTTCTAATTGTTCCCCTCCCCAATGAAGTTCACGTTTGTCTGAGGTGTTTCTTGTAAGAAAAAAAAAAAAAAAAAAAAAATTGAGACATTAAATATTGACATTAAAGTTATGGAGCTTTAATGTGAATTGCATTACTTAGATAATTTGATCTTGAAACTATCTGATGAGAAATGCTTGAGATAATATTGACATTGTTTTATTGCAGACTTTGGTATTTTGGAAGAAAAAAAAAATTGAGCATGTTTTATGACATAGTTGAAGTATCTTTGCAAACTCCAGAAGAGACACAGGTGACATTATCAGGGTATTTTTCTTTCTTCTTGAGAAAAATCTGAGAAGCAAGAGGCTAAAGCAAA
This sequence comes from Cyprinus carpio, assembly GCF_018340385.1. NCBI lineage: Eukaryota > Metazoa > Chordata > Actinopteri > Cypriniformes > Cyprinidae > Cyprinus > Cyprinus carpio. The sequence continues at coordinate 15,641,613 of NC_056610.1, forward strand.
GGTTTCCATTTGATCTCTATTTAAATTCTCTATTCTCATTTGTGATTTTTCTTTCCTATGTAGCCAAAAAATAAAAAATAAAAAATAAATAAAAAAAAAAAAAAACACTGACATATTTGATACCATATCAGTTATGATCCCATATAAACATTTTAAACACATTGGTTTGGGTCGGTTATATATAAACACGGTTAAATTATTTAGCTGATTTTTTCACTTATAATATTGTGATGCCTTGTAGCATATAAAACTATACATTTTATTTATAGTAATTATTATTATTATTATTATTATTATTATTATTATTATTAGATATTTATAGTATTTTATAGAATTGTAATATTGCCCATTTATTAGTTATTTGTCATTTCAAAATATAACATTTAAGTTAGTATGTTAGGGTTGGTCAGTAGTAATTATATTAAGCTTAATATACAAGAGAAGAATATAGAAGAACAGCAGAAGTCGATAGGACGTTTCCATTTAGACAGTAAGGTGGATTATATAGGTTTTCTCGAGATGTTTTCCAGACTCGTCGTTTGAAATGGTGTCATGACTCTGAGACCGATGTACACCACACAAAAGATCATTTCTGACCATATGTTTGAGTTTGTGCATATGTATGAGAAAGAGGGAGAAACTAGTCTAGATTTGCTTTGAATTTCCCTTTGTTCTGCCACACAGCTTGGCATCTTTTCATACAGCTCGATCTGATCATCTCAGGGAACCCACAATTCACAATGTGTGACATCTCGACACAATGCATGACAATAGATGAAAGTCAACACGTAAAACAGTTACAAATGATTACAGACAATATAATAGCTTCTGAATATATCCCTCAACATTTGATATACTGCCAAAAAACATCTAGCAGCAAACCTCTCTGAATTCAACGCCAAGCCGCTGAGCTTGGCTCCAAATTGCACCCTTATGTCACATGTCTGACTTTATCCCTTCAAATCCGTTGGCTGATTCTTTCTTTCTCTTTCGTCTTCTCTACATTCTCTCCAGCCTCTTTGAACCTCATCTTTCTGGCCTTTGCGCTGTAGGGCCGTGGGGCCGCTCATGGTACAAAGCATCTGTCATGGACTAGAGGTGGCCAACCTAACATGTTCTCTGGGTTTGGCCCTGCTGTAGTGTGCAGAAAGTAGCATCTCACCTGCCCCGCCCTCGCTTTTTCTCTCAGACTGAGCGGTCTTTACTCTAGTAGTGGGTGATGGGACCTAGAGCAAATGTTCCTCCATCTCTTCATTAAGAGAAAATTAGCTTTTTATTCTCTCAGGATTGTGACCCTGCTGACGAGATGGGTCCCTGAGATGGCAAGCCTTGTGTAATAGAGCTACAGCAAAACACATTCTCATTCTGTTTCTCTCTTTCTTCCCATTGCGCTCTCCGTTCCTTTTGTGCTCCCGCTGGCCTTCTCGGCCTCTAACCCCTGAGTGAGTTTAATTGCTGCTTTCCTGTTAAACTGCCAAAGCCTGAGGGGATGGAAAGAGAACAAAGAGAAATGATAATAGAGATAATCATAAAGATTAATGCGAGGGAAGAGAACTCCGACTGTTTACAGGGTGCTGAGGAGCGGCGTGAACTAATTTACACTATAAACACTTCTCTTGGGCTCCGCTCTTTTCTTTTTCATCGTATCGTTGCGTTATTGTAATGCTTACGCGAACATCGCTGACAGTTTCTGAAAGCGCTCAAACCTGGTCAGGCGAAGCTCCAAAGCAGCATTTAATTAGTCATGTTTTATGGGCTGTCTAGCCTCATGCAGAAGACACAGGTAAAAAGCTCTCAGGGCTTGATGAATGGCAAGGTTACCCGGGGAGCGATTTTATTATCTGAGGTAAATCTGCTATAGGAGACCTCGAATGGGATGAGAATAAAAACACATGCTTGCTTGTGTTACATGGCAATATCCACAACTAATATATCAAGGATCAGAAGTTTATGTTTGGTTTTGCATAGTCGATGTGAAATAGTCTAAACAGGGCTATAACAAGTAATTTTTTTATAAAGTTGTCAGAAGCTGTTTTGCATTAGCATCAACAAGATCAATTATTAAGCAATTTGTTGCCAGTTTAGTAAGGCTAAACCAACTTGGACAGGTTTAAACATAATTTATTATTTTATTTATTTGTATTATTTATTTATGATTTATATTGCATTTATTTTATTATTTGTTTATTTCAGCAGGATGCCCAGCCAATCTTTTAATCTGATTGGCTGACACAAGCCAGAAACCCTCTAAAACCAAGAAACCAGAGCAGGCTGACCAAAGGGTTATTAAAGAACAGAGACCAGTACATTTTATTTTCCTTTTTTTTTTTTTTTTTCTTCACGGGTATTGCATTTGTATTGGATGAGACTATGTGACCTTTAAAGGAATATTTCACCCTAAAATAAAATCCTGTCATCTTCTTCTCATCCATACCAGTGGGATTTTTCCTGCATTTTGGAACATAAAAGCAGATGTGTAATAGAATGTCCATGCTGCTCGTTTTCATACATCAGAAATAGACTGTGACCAGGGGCTATCAAGCACCATGAAAGTACATTGTCCAAAATATCTTCATTTTCAAATATAATTTATTATTCCATGAAAGAAATGACACGAGGGCAAGGAAGTTGATACAATTTTTGGGTGAACTATTCCTTTAATGTTTGGTTGTACTTTGGATTACAAAATGGCAGTCAAAAGGCACTGCACATCACATGTAAATTTAAAGTTATTATGTATCCAAATATACAAATCTTTCCTGTATACATTGTAATTGACAGTTGTGTAGTTTCTTGGAAACTTACAACAATAACTTCAAAAATCAGCCAGTTTTACAGTTCAGAGACCTGATTTCTGACAATTTTTGTATCTTATTGGCAGAAATGGTGCTCACTTTGGAATCAAGAAAATCTGATCAAAGTGGAGAAATACTGCGTGTATCCTAGCAGCCATATGTTGAGAAATCATCTACTTCAGCCTTAATATGTAGGATTTGCCTTAAGGTGCCAATTTCTCTCAATACCTGCTTTTGGATACTTTGAATTTGTTCACTCACTTTATTTAGAACAATAGTGTGAAGATTTAACTTCACAGAAGAAGCAGTTCAGCATCTTGAATACACTTGCACTTAATGCAAACACTCACTTGATTTGTGGCCAGGGGGTCCTGTTCCTGCGATATTGCTCAGTAGTAAACGTAATCTTGTGAACATCGTTGAAAAAAGCTCGATGTGAGTCGTCTCCCCATCTTTACTCCCTCTGGCAGTTCATTTTACATTTTATTATGCCTCATAAACAGAGCGAAATGAAAACTCGTTCCACGTGTGAGCATCTATGAGTAACAAACAATGCGATAGGCTGATTTGATGGCCTGAGTGATTGATTTAGAGGAAGGCAAATTAGTCTCGCGGGATGTGTATGAGTTCGGGTCACCTGCTCTCGCTGTAAGAGACGGTGGAATATATTTAGAACATGGCATGATTGATTCTGGCTTTCATTAGGTTTGCGTTTAAGTTTGGATGCCACATATGCAGATAAGCTTCACATGTTGGTCATACGAGAGAGCGGTGAACAGTGAAACGTGTATTGGACTGTTTTTAGTGATGCATGTGCACAATGCCTTTCCTCCCACCACCTATAAATAAACCATGCCTTTCTCCTGTCTCAAGAAATCAACATTGACATATATACTTAATCACTGAAATATGTAAATCAACTGAATACCAGAGGCTTTATGTTCTGAAATTAGTATAAGGGGTCGTGAAAGTGTGTGTGTGTGTGTGTGTGTGAGGGAGACGGCAATAGAGAGTTGAAGAATGAAATCTAGGCTTAAAAAATCTGAAAGAAATAAGCTTGAAATGGGATTAATTTAAATAGACCTCACTAATTTTGTCCAACATTAATTTGAGCTATTTAAATCATGTTAGTGTGCCAATTAGCTGACCTAATCTAAGCTAGCTGAAACGCCTGCCATGATTGCAGAGTTATTTGTGTATCTGTTAGTAACTCTAATTCAGTCTGACTTCTCTTGGCTGTGAAGAAGGGCCTCCACGCACACACATATATGCTGTCAAGCATTAATTGGCCCCGCTAATCATTTATGAGCACTAAGTTCATTAAATTCGCTAAGTCGCCATGCCGTCCACACCTCTAAGCATGCATGACTGCTTTAAACGCTCTCACAGTCACAAGCCACAACAGATGATATTAAGTGGTTTAATGTGTTAGTGTCGTCCTATTTGCAGAGGTAACATTTAGTTATGAGGTGCACAATTCAATTACCTGGAAAGGTACAAAATGCTGGAAAAATCAAATTTGCTCTCCGTGCTAAATGACAGGGATATTTGAAGGGTAAGCAGATAGGCTGTTTGATCTTCACACAGGTTCTGGTGTGTGTTAGATCGTTCCTGGTAATTAAGACTCATATCTGCAGTGCTACTCTGCCTTCTCCTCGGTAATGTGAACAAATATGATTAATGGGAAGAAAGAAGAGAACGAAAGAGTGACTGAATGAAGGGAGCAGAGAGATACATAGAGAGAGAAAGATATTTTTTTCATGTATTCTTATGATGGCAAATTTTCAGCAGACATATGATTGAAATCATTATTATATTATCAGTTTTGTAAACAGTTGTTTCCTAATATATTTTTGTTATATAATATATATATTTTTTTTCAGGATTTGTTGATAAATAAAAAGTTTTAAAGAACAACATTTATTTGAAGTAGAAATATTTTGTAACAAATGACTTTTCTGTCAATTTCGATCAACTAACGCATCCTTGATTACTTAAAGTTAAATTAATTAAGCAAGGATGACTGAATTAAAAGTAAATTAGTAAGTAAATAAGTAACTCATTTCTTTAAAAAGTCTATATGTAGTACATAATTTATTTAATTAATCTATTTTATATTTAGGACCAATTACTGCTTTGAAAATATGTAGCATTAAATATATTTCTTATGTGTTTTATCTGTTCTGTTGATATCTGAAATGATCTCATATGGCAACAAATTACTAAATGAAGAGAATACAATCAGGCATACACTGAAGCAAAACTCCACTTATGCTCCCAAAAATGGTATAGAGTGTAATTTTGCAAGCAAAGTACATTTTCTTGACCTCTTCTTGTTTGCACATTTCAGACTTTCTTGCAAATCTCCTTTTCCCTTTTTTTTCTCTTCATCTCCTCTCTTCAGAATGCTGTTAGCCTCTGGCCTCTCCTCTTCAGTCCCATGCCACTCTCCTCAGAGGGCATCTGCACACCCAGAGAGGGCAACAATAATAGTTACCATAAATGTGTAACAGTGTATCTTTCTTTGTGCTGGTAGTAAGATGCATGCACCTGTCTTGCAAAGAAACAAAGGGCTTTTGGTTTTGTTTCCTCAGATGTTCTGTCTTTGAGTTTTTGCTTTTTAATGAATGATAATGGTCACTGGAAATAATTAGTCTCTCTTTTTTCCCCTTGTCTCTTTCTTCACTCCCAGGAGAAAACAAAAGTTTAACTGGAAGAATGCTCAGTGAGAGAGAACAAATGATTCCTCCGCACCTGTCCTCTTAAGAAAAACAAAACCCATCCTCTTGAGAGAGGGGGAAAAAAGTATTTCCTTTGAGTAATATAGTAACAAATAGCTTAATAATTCCTTTTACAGTTTTTCGAAGTACAAGCTAGAAAAAGGACATTGTAATAATGTCATGAATAAACTTTAGGAAGAGAGACATCTATGAAAGCAAACAGAACAGATAGAGAAAGTTTTCTGTCTGTCTTTCTCTTTCTATTCTGTTCAAGAGGCAAAGGCAAAATAGTTGCCTGCAGGGTTAATTATCACAAAATGATGTTAATTTCTCTGTCAAGTGTGGCATGGAATACAACCTAATGGTACAATTTTGCAGATAGAGACAGATCGGGTGATGAAAGAGAATAGTAAAAGGAATAAGTATAAAGTGGTGAGCATCACTCTTCAAAGAGATTTTTTTTTTTTTTAAATTTAAGTGGTGTCAGTGCTATAAATTGCTTTCTCTGTTATATATTTCAAGTTCAGGTCTGCAGAACATATACGATCTATAATGTAACCCATTCATCTGATTTATGTACTTTGAAGAATACTACCTATGCAAGTGAAGCTCATCCAGGAAAGGGAGCTGGAAAGTGTTTTTTTTTTTTTTTTTTTTTTTCTGTCAGACTAACCTCCAACCCATAAGCATCCTATTGCCACGAGAACAGTTTGCCCACATTGGATCAGCATTTCCAAAAAATGGTCAGATCTGTTTTAGGAGAACTGCCCTGAAGCAGGTATTGAGGCTCGATATTGAAATGCTGGATTTAAGCAATAGAAAAAGACAATGTTGCAAGGTCTACTCGAATCCCCTTAAAGATTCACAATAGCAGCTGGACACACAAAGGGATTTTGCAGGCTCTACTGCACAGGTTAGGGAATTGTCACACAGTAACTATTGATTTCTATTTTTTAAAAAATACTGCATAGAATTTCTGTAATTGGTCTGCGAGGCATTAGCAAATAAGAAATGGCAAAAACAACAACAATATCTGATTGTTGGAAATCCACAATTAGACCTGCAGTTTCTCATTGAGCAATGACAGTTACTAAAATCAATGACTAGACTTGCACCAATGAACAAAAGTTACAAGTGAGGTCAAGAGAGAAAAACACATATAATTGATTTGATTTTTACCCCATGTGCTCCATGTCAACATGTTATATTTTTTAGATTAGATTGAAGCAAAGAGTCACAAGAGGCTACATGTTTTACCATGGGTAAGGGATTTTCTTAAAGGCACTACGTGAAGCAGATATATTGTTTTTTACAGCAATATGTTGAAAAACATACAATTAATCAATATCACACAACCTAGATGTGGTTACGAATATCAACAATGACTACAGGTAATCACAGCTGTTGATATTCAGACCAGTAGTACAATGCAGATGAGGTATTGTTTTTATACAGAATCAATAAATGAGATGGTCATATTGAGTAACTTACATTTAGACATAATATTGCCAGTTTCTTTGTCTAATTTTGCTTTGCTAATTGAAATAGAAAAAAAAAAATGCAACTAAGTCAAAGCAGAATACATTGCTGTCTCCTAGCAAGATACAGTGGTGATGTTTGTTCCTGAATGATTCAATGTTTTAAAAGAAGCAGTTGATGAAATTATCCAGTGACTCGACAGACAATTGTTTTGTCCCTAATCGGTGTTTGAATAAAAATTGATTCAGTGACTGGTCAGTTGTATTGTTCCTAAATGAAAAATATGTGACTTGCAGATAAAGTAAATGAAAATTTCACTAAATTACATAAATGAAATTGTTGTATAATTTCAGATTCAGAGCTTTTATAATAATTAATTCTAAGATTAATTAATTTCCCATGCTACATTTTTTTTTTTTTTCTGTTGAATTAATTATGGGTCTTGGTACTTTGGAAAGGCCTTTCCATTATCCACAAACCCATTTTCTACAAAGACTAGAGAAACATGCCCTGTTGCATTCTATGGCGTTACTTTAATGTCGAACATAATGAACCTTGTATTAAAATGTTGTGAAATGCCCTTTTAATGGAAGAGGCTGCTAAGGGTGTTAAACAAACCTTCTTTCAGAACCAGCACTTCCACTACCACATTACATGCCCACCAAAAAGTCTGATCACACGGTAATTGTATATAATCAAACATATAAGGGACGCATAGGTTAATTTCCCTAATTGAAGTTTTGAATTACAATCTGGTGAGACATTATATATAGTCACATCAAGCAGAGTCATGTTATGAATAATGGACTCAACTTTTAATTTTCGCTTGCTGTATTTGTTCCTTATTGACACAAGACAAAGGGTTAACAATAGATGTCTCAAGAAAACCGCCCACATATGGCATTAGGTCCACTTTTAAAATAGTCTTCTGTTTCACGTTCCTCTGAAGTCTCATGCGAGCGCCTGTACATGGTCTCGCTGCTAAATATTCTCTTTAGCGAGGAGTGTGTGCAGTTCGGATATGAAACGCATGGCATGGCATCTTCTTGAACCAAATGATAAAAGAGTGCCACTGCTAAAACCCAGAGGGCCTCCGATGCTTTCATTTAGTGAAGGGGCAGCTGAAGCCAAATTTATCATTAATGAAGAATGAAAAAGAGGAAAAGAAGATTTCTTCTAAATTCACAGGTCTAATAAGATATGCTTCAACTGTTAAAACAAAGTAGGGTCAAAGTTGCACCCTTTTTATGAGTTTAACAACCTATTTTATCAAATTAAATCAATATCATCTATATACAAATGCCAATATCACAGGAATTTTACATTTTCTGCATTATATACAGATGTTCACATCGATACATTCTGTTCAGCTTTCAGTTGTTATATAGTCAATGTATAAATTGATATAATGCTAATATGTGACATGTTCTGCAGTCCAAATGTTTTGCTGATGTTTTTTTTTCAGCAAATATTTCATTGAAATATTTTATTGGAATACAGTTTATTAATGTCCTTGCAATCTGCACCATTTGAGAGAATGCAAGTATGTGTTTGCTCATAATCTGTGTGTGTGTAATTTTAGTATGTCCTCATTAAGTAGCGGTGGCTGTGCTGGGTCAGGGCTGCTGGCCTCATTTAAAATCTAAATGCTCAACATTTCTCCTTTCTCTCTCCCTCGCTCCCCTTCTCATTCTCATTTAAATTTTTCTTGTCTTATTTCATTTTCCTCCCCGATGTATCCATTCCAATTAACACCATCTTCATTATCTACCTTGTATCTCTTTCTCGCTTTCTCTGCTTTTCTGTTTCTGTTATACCAACCTGTTGCACATTCTCTCTGTCTCATTTTTCCTTCTTTGTCTTCAGACTGTCAAAGCCCATTTTTACTTGAGTGAAGAATTCTCTTTTTATCTTATAGAGATACTATTCATCTTATAGTCTGCAGGGAATCAAACACCTACATGAATTCTGCTCTTTGCGATGGACTTCTTAATAAGGATATAACGGTTTGACAAATACTTTTCTGCATTAGTACAATACAGAGCAGACACTCGAGAAAAAAAAAATCTTCTCTATGAAAAATCCTCTTATTAATGGAATAAAATAATTAAGGTGTAAAAAGCATGTGCGGGAGGGAAATAATGAAAATGGCACATAAGGATAGAAAAAAAATAATAATAAAAGAGGCAACACTAGTGATTTTGCTGAATGCCATTTAGTGCTGCATGTGTTTATGAAAAGTAACTATTTACTGCAAAGGTTCTGACAATCACAGCACAGATGTGTGAATTCTTAAGTGGCATGCAAATGACAGAAATCCAGAGAGGTGCAGTGCAGAAGTTTTGAGTTTCTGTAATCGCTGCAAACTACAGAATGAATGAATAGTGGAATGCAAATAAATTTAAGCTAAGCAAAAACAATGGAAAAATGTGCACAACATTATGCATTATCCTTTTTAAGAGGTACAGTTCCAGTTTCACAAAGTCAGAACTTGTGTATTAACTTTTTCAAGAGGATAAATTATATATATTCAGGCAGATTTTTGTTAGTGTGCAAACATATTTTTACATAAAATATCACATGTACATTTTTGTATGTGCACTGAAATGTTCTATATGGACAAATTGACAGCATCATAAAATTATTAATGCATTCACACCTTTAGAAATGTTTTTGTTCCTTTAAATTATATTCACACTTTTGTTCAAAAATTTAGGGACACTATTTTATTACTATTTTTTTCTTAGATGTTTCTGAGTCTCATGCCAACCAAGGCTCCATTTATTTGATTAAATATACAGTACGACAATAATGTGAAATATATATTCAGCAGTCATTACTCCAGTGTTTAGTGTCACATAATCTTTCAGAAATCCATCTCATATGCTGATTTGGTGCTCGATAAACATTTCTATTATCATATTATCTTACAGTATATGTTGAAAACAATTGTGCTGCTTAATGTTTTTATGGAAACAATTATACTTTTTTTTCCTTTTTAGGAATCTTTCAATTTAATAATAATAATAATAATCCAAAAAGTACAGCATTTCTTTTTTATTATTATTACAGTCTAAACGTTTTTGCCATCATTGCTAAATGTAAGAATTTCTCACTTTAATATCAAACAATCAATCAATCGTTAATTTAGTCAGTCAGTTAGTCTAATGCCAAAAGTTTAAATAGTAGTATAGGCTGTGTCAGAAGTGGTCCTTAAATAATGTGAGACTAACACATTTTGTTTGAGTAGACTAGACTAGATAGCGTATAAAGTTATTACATGCATTTGTTTTGTGTTTGCAGATGATGCACCAGTGTACACATTCATATTTTCACATCGGTGATCCTGACAAGTTTGCCTGCACAGAGGGCAGACAGTAGCCAAGATAAATCAGATGCTTCGAAAGGTGAAGTCTCACATCAAGAATGAACAAGAGAGATGATGAGTTCCAGGTTAATTTTCTGATGCACTATTGTTGTTGATGAACATTGTGTTAGAAGGTACAATGTCATATTTGAGAAGTTTAATGGGCGTAAACAAGAACATGGAGAGTCAGCAGATAGCTTCATGAAAATCTGTGATCACATTGTCATTAGAATAAAAGATGTGGCATTTCCAGAAAAAAAAACTCCGTCAGGACCCAGAGTTAATGTTAAACAGAAGCATCAGTCAAGTGTAACAGAGTGAGACAATGAAACAGCAGCAGGCTTTGACAGAGCACTTCTCTGAAGAAAAGATATTGATGCAGTGTCATGCCCAGTGATGAGAGAGAAAAAAAAAAGAAAAGAAAAAACTTAATGCATAAACTCAGGATGGCACATTTATATAACACTAAATGGGGACATTATCTTATTCAAAACAGATATAAGGACTACAGTTACAGCTATTCCCACAAAGCTATTTGAATGAGGGATGGGCTTCTGGTAGCAACAAAGAAACTTTCTAGCTCCAGTATTACTTTGCTAGTAGAAGGACAAGTAAGGTAAAAGCTGCACAATCAGTCAACCCGTCTTCGAAAAAAGATTCAGTTCTTAAGCCCCTATAAAGCCATGCAGCTCATGTACTGAATATATCTAGTGAAACTTGCTGAAGAGAACTTGATTTTTTTTTTTTCTCTAAAGTACCAGGCCTCTTATGTACTCAAAAACTATTTTGCTGCTTGTTTAATTTATTAACTAAAGCTAAAGCAACACAGTTCTTGAATATCTCATTATGTTCAATCCACTTACATTTGTAAAATGGAAGTTGACCTAATCCGTTTGTGTTGTGACTACATGATTCATTTTTGCTGGCATTTTGCTTCTAGTTCCCAGGATTCCACATGTGTCTTGATTGGAAGAGTAAATGTTGAAAGTGTTGTTTTAATAAAGGGAAACAGCTGTTAGAATTTAATGTTCAGGTGTGTTGGAGATTTCTAAGAGGTTCTGTAATGTTGGAGTTTTTGTGGTTGTTACTGTTGAAGAGTGTAGCCTGTGTTTAGGTTGTGGGTGGATACGTGATGACTATGTAGCTTCACTCTGTGTTTAACAGCTCTACTAATGCCAGTGTATAGTGACATGTCTCTTTATATTTGCTCCTCTTATACATTGCTTATACATTGTTATAAAAAGACATATTTAACTTGACAAAGTTGTGCTTGCTGTTTTTTTTTTTGTTGTTGTTGTTAAGTAGTCAAGATTAAATGGATCAAGAAGAGTGAATTATTTTCAGTTGAAGCTTAAGTTTCTTCATAGCCTAAGTCACGTAAAAATGAGATCTTATCGAGTTATGATTATTTATCTTCAACTTTAACTTTACTGAAGATTGGAATAATTGTCTGTTAAAAAAATCAGCTTTGAAGAATTTTTTTTTTTTTTTTTTTTTTTTACATGAAAAAAATCATACCGAGTTACCAACCCCAAACTATTGAACAGTCGTCTGTCTATTATCACCATTTTTAATCCACAGATTTAAACTTTTTTTTTAAATTAACAAACAGATGGATTTCTTTTTTTTTAATAAGTGAGTGATGTGACACACAGCCAAGTATGGTGGTTCTGCATTTAACCCATCCAAAGTGCACACACACACACACCGTGAACACACACCCAGAGCAGTGGGCAGCCATTTATGCTGCAGCACCCGGGGAGCAGTTGGGGGTTCGGCACCTTGCTCAAGGGCACCTCAGTTGTGGTATTGCCAGCCCGAGACTCAAACCCACAACCTTAGGGTTAGGAGTCAAACTCTCTAACCATTAGGCAACGACTTCTTCCTTTCTTTCTTACACATATAACTTTGTGTGAGTTTACAATAGCGGTAAACTGGAGAAATGTGTTATATTTATATTCATATTTATATTTGAAAATTTGAAAAGTTGGAACCCTTACATACTTCTTGGACATTGAAAGTTGGAATGTGAGTGTCGGATTTTGCTCATGCTGTCATGCAGTCACAACCCTGTGCAGAGTGTAAATTCCATAGGGGTAAAATTTAAGGAGGAACTACAGCACATAGAACAAATGAGAGTAATTTAAAGGATATAATGGCCAACAGAATGGTGTGCAGGTTATGCCCAATGGAAGAAAAAAAAAAACAACGAATAGTTGTTGATCTAACTAAGCACAGTGAAGCATTGTGCAGAAAGCTGCATATATTATCATCAGTAGCACAACTGGCTCAGTGGAATGAAGCAACATTATTATTATTTTTTTTTCCAAATTAGATGCACAGTCCAGCTTTTGGCACAGTATGGAGAACGTTTGTCACACCATTTGGCTCTGCTCTTACCCTTTGGCATCAGCTCTAGTCCAGAACTCTTCCAGAGATGCATGTCCCAACTCTTAGATGGACTAACAGGAGTGATCTGGCAGGCGGGTGATTTGTTAGTGTGTGGAAAGATAAAACCCAACATGATGAGCAGCTTACACTGGTCCTGTCACGAATTTGGAAAACAAATCAAACTCTAAACACAACGTGCTCTTCTGCTTATCCTGAAGATCTCTTCGGAGTACACAAAGTGTTCTGGATGATAGAAGCAGAATGTTTTAAATATAAGATGATTTTTAGACGTGAAGTTTTTGTGCATGAAATTGTATGTGAGGTGTATTGAGTCTAATTACTCAGAGCCAATGATTTTATCCATATTATCCAGGTAGCCCAGGGTAATGTTGTCGTCTTTAAAAGGGTGCGACTGTTTTCGGTCATTGACTATTACTTTAGGTGCATCACATATCTGAAGGTGTAATCCAGGCCACTGAAGGATATTTTCTCCAGAGGTTTTAATAAGTGATAATGGTCCACAATTCTTATAAGCTGAGTTTCAGCCTTTTTCTGCAGACTGTATAACCAGTAGCTATACATTGTCCAAAGTAATGAGGGTTGTGAAAACAATCAAGGCCATACTGCTGAAGAATCATGATCCTTACCCAGCACTCTCGGCCTGCAGCTATTACTTGGTCCCTCACCAGCTTAAATGTTAATGGTTGGGATGCGGAAATCTCCAGCAACTTTAGCCACAGTGGCCCAACAGGAGAGTATTAGAGGAGAAAAAAAAAATAAAAATAAAAAATAAACTGGACAGCTGAAATGAACTCAGATGCTGAACTTTAGCATGAGATTCTGTGGCTGCTGTTTCAGACAGCATGTTTAACAGAAACTGTGTTTAACATTTGAGATTGATCCCTAGAGAACATAAAATGTAGTTAGATGTTCTAACAGGAAGATTTGAGCATGTATGAGAAATTTAAGTAGAACAAACAGTTTGACTCTTTGTCATTTATTTATTATTACAGTGGTGCACCATATAAACTACTGATGTTCTGATGGCTGTTTTCATTGCATACATATCACAGTAAATTTTGCAGTGTTAAGTCAACTCTATAAGAGTTGAATTCAACACACTCCCCCATATTATATTTTCCCACACACAAAATTTGATAAAAATACACTCTCCACATAGCAAAAAATTCAGCAAAAAAAATAAAAAATTAATTAATTAGTTAAATTAATTTTTTAATTAAATATTTAGAGTAAAAAAATAACACTGCTCAACACTGAATAGTGTTACCAGAGTTTAACAGTAGGGGAAATTAACTCTGTTCAGTGTTGCCACAATTTAACTCTGCAGGAAAATTTACTTACATTAGTGTTCATATTTCACTTATGTAGAGTTAATTTACATTTATAACAGTGAAAATTATCTAATTTTAAAACCCATTTGGTGTTTTAAAAACAGAATAGAAAACATGTTGTCAGGGTCAAGAAACATACACATACATGCACATAAATACACCACGTCTGCATGAAATGACAATAAATCACTATATTCAGTACAGAACATGTTGAACCTACAGTACTAGCTAAGCAGCCTTGCTCTAACTTCAGCAATACAATGACCTTCATTTTGCTAACATCTCTGTTGTACACATTGGTCTGAATGAAAGTGTACATTTTGTGTAGAATAGTGTTATAAATGGTGCCAAAAATGGTGTGACTTAAGAAGTTTGTTCACCAAAAAAAATAGAATTCTTGTTAATTACTCACCCTTATGTCATTCCAAACCTGTAAGACTTTTGTTCATTTTCGGAACACAAATAGATATTTTTAATGAAATCTGGCAGGCTTTTATGCTTTCATTGACAGCCTATACAACTACAACTTTCAAGGCCTAGAAAGGTATTAAAGACATCATTAAATTAACTTGTGTGACTCTGGTGATTTAACTTCAGTTTTATTAAGCAACACGAGTGCTTTGTTTGCGCAAAGAAATAATAATAATAATTTACCACTTTATGAAAATATAAATCCCTGACAAGCGTACACGAGAGCACGACGACGGATGAGTGTTTTGTTGAAATGAAAGCAGACATTGTGTGAATGCATGCATAAAATTGAGGTTAAACCATGGATAGTTTAATGAATGTCATTCTGGGCCTTGAATGTGCTAGTTGAGTGGACTGTCAATGTAGGGACAGAAATCTCTCAGATTTTATTAAAATATCTTCTTTGGTGTTTTGAAGATGAACAAAAGTCTTACAGGTTTGGTCAAAATGAGGGTGAGTAAATTACAGAATTTTCTTTTTTGGGTAAATTAACCCCAATAAAACAGTTCGTCAAAGGCATCAAGAGAAGAGACTGACTTGCATGGAATGGCATGCTGATCAAAACTGAAGTACTGTTGAAATGAATATTTTTTTCCCAGGACTGAGCACTTCCAGCGATGTCTTGAAGATGCTCAATGCTTATTCCATTCAACAAAAAAAAAAAAAAAAAAAAAGAAAATCACAGAGGACTATAACTGATATGTAAAAAAAAAATAATAAAAAAATACAAATAAAATAAAATAATAATAATAATAATAAAATAATAAATAAAAACAAACCTTCTAAAGGTATCCCTACTTGAGACGTAGACACTTTTCCTGGTCTCGTTTGGCCTTGACAAGACACAAACAACAATGCATGTTAAGGTCATCAACACTGCTTAAAGAATGCTATATGAAGTTAATCCTTAGTCAAAGTTAATGCAACTCAGAAGCTACAAAACTGCTGTGAAAAGTGGCACAATGAGATTTCTCTCTTCATTTTGTACGTTCAAATTATATTCCTCGTAAGAAATGCCTCTCTGTATAGTTTTGATTCTCCATAGCAATTATAGGGTGGCACTCCACCAACATAGTAATGCTTCTTAGAAAGACAAATCTTAGAAAAATACACCACCTGTATTGTGGGCATGTGATCAAAACATTTAAAAGTTGCAATACTTAGCCATTTTTGAAGAAAGGGATTATATTCTTTTCTTTAATGTCAAATTATTGACAGTTTTTCTTGTTTCATTAAGAATCGATCAGACCAGCTTAATCTTAAAACCAGCTCTTTTTTTTTTTTTATAAAAAGAATCTAAGAAAAAACATAAAAATGGTATATAAACAATAAAAATACTACTTCAAACAATACTTAACGTTAATACGTTAGTTATCTGCTATTACATGCCAACAACAGTCACTCCTAATAATCAGGCAACATTTTAAAATGTGTTACTTGAAACAGCACTTACATGTACTACTCTGATCAGGCCAACTAACTGTGTATGTTTAACAACAATAACGTAAAATAGTTGTTCATGGTACCATAATCACTGCATAAGGTTAAATTAACAAAAACAAAGATGCGGCTGTTTTTAAATGAGATGTTCCGCCTTCCCCATAGGCTTCTTCTTCACGCAGCGTTGAGCCAAGTTAACGCCAATCCCACAGCGCCATCTACATGGCTTCTATAAAGATGCAATGGTGGCGTTCGACTAATTCATCTAATTAATTCAACTAATTAATGCCGTTGGACACATACAGTCTTTCGTTAGCTGATCAGCAGCAAATATAGTTTATATAAAATGGCAAAGTTTTTTTTTTTTTTTTTTTTACATAACATCGTATAATTTCTATAAAAATGTGTCAGCTTATGCCCCATTGTTACGTTACATAATTAAACATTTAAAAAACAAATTAGGCGGATATACCAAAGCTAAATACAGCTGAAAATCAAATTAAATAAGATTACTGACATCATTTAAACTTTGTCATTACCACATTGAGATGAAAAAGCACATTTCTCCAGCATTCCAATTACACAAAGTTCAAAAAATTACAACTTATGCATTAAAAGTAACACAATTATTAACATCAAATATTAAACTTATGTTTTAATACACTAATTAAAAGAGCTTACCTTTTGGCGCAAGGCAAAATAAAATGGCGCCGAGAGAACTTTTGCTCTGGTCTTCGGTGATGGCTTGAGGGGCGGAGTTTAACGGAGTAAAGTTAAAAATGCAGAATTCAACGCTGATCATTTTCACCAACACTAGGGGGCATTTTCACTATTTGTTGTTAAGTTAACTCCTTAAGAGTAAATGGAGAGTAACACTGCTTAATTAACACTGTCAATTTTACTGTGTACTGTATAATAAATCATTGTGGGCCAAGTAGTTAACATAATTTATGTAGCTCAACAGAAATGTTTGCTTTGGTTTGTACACTATTTAGAAATGAATTAAGATTTGGGGATGATTTTTATCAAGTCTCATGTTCACCAAGCCTGTGTTTGATCAAAAGTACAGTAAAACAGTATTGCTGTGAAATATTATTACAATTTATTCTACTTATGATTTAATATTTTAAAATATAATTTATTCCTTTGATTTCAAAGCTGTATTTTCAGCAGTCTTTAGTAATACATTTTTTTCCCCCAGGATTCTTTGACTAGAAATGTCAAAAGCATAATATTTATTTGAAATAGGGATCTTTTGTAACATAAAAAATGAATTTGCTGTCACTTTTGATCAATTTAATGCATCCTTGCTGAATAAAAAGTATTACTTTATTTAAAAACTTTACTGAACCCAAACATTTGAAATGTAGTGTACTGTATATGAAAATAGTTGTCATATACTTTATATACTATATAAAAGGTTGTAGAGTACTGTAAAATATGTCATATCATTCAGTATTTTTTATACTAATTTTCCCAGAATTTAATCCATACACTATATAAAAATTGTCTGATGTCTATACTGAAAAAAGGCACATTAATTAAAATTTTAGATATTATTGTTTTGTCACAAAACATGTTGAAATTCCTGTCCAGTTTTGTTCAATTTCTTTGTGAATTAGAAAATTCCTATTCCTGTCATTCAGATCCCTATCAATATTCCAAGGCCTTTTCAATTCAAATTCCAGCTCATGAACTGACAAGGGAGCCAATTATTAAATTCAGAATTTTTACCAACTCTGATACCTTGACCGAAATAAGTAGCTGTGAATAAAATTATGTGTCAAGGGCATACATTTTAATGTGAAAGCTCCGTTTATCGAACAAAATCCTCTGACAGTATTAATGCAACTAACAGGGTAAACTGTTCATAATTCGTGAAATAGCTTGGGCCAAAGACTCTCCTTTTCCCATGTTAGAAACATTTGAGAGGTAGAAGCACAACAACTTCTACTAATGGAACAGCAGCTAGCCTTGGGATTATATGTCCTCTGAGAGATGCATGCACAAGGCTGCACATCCCACAGTGCAACAGTCACACCGTTAATTAGCCAAATTAGTCAGAGGAAATCAAACTCTGGGTTGACACACACACATTGCCATGACAACGGCACACAGGAAGTGAGCAAAGAAAGCTGGAGCATCAGGTTTCAGCATGCAGATGAACATACGGTGACACACATATAAACACACACAGACACACACACATGCACTCTGCTGTCCATCCCTCACCAGCTGAAAGTTGATTAAAAATTATTATATCTATACTTGTCCTATAAATAATTCATAGGTGCATAATTACTGCAGGTTTAGAAAGGGAGAAATGATTTAATTTAGCCACAGGGTGTGAGTCTCACAATTAGAGCTGGATAAATGAAGATGATCTGATTACAATGACAGTACTGACCCTCACGCAAGGCGACAGGGAAGGAGAGAAAGGGAGAGAGAGATAGAGAAAGACTAGCCATCAAAAAATAAATAATAATAGCTATAATAAACCTTGACATTGAAGAATCGTGAAAGTCCCATACACGCACCTTGCTTACTGACATAATGGCTGGCATATTTAATATATGGTAATTAGGAAAAGCCTCATCTGCATAGGAATGTTTTTTTGAAGTAGCCATCTGTGTGAAAATTATGAATTCTAGTTGGAAAAAGTGATTGGAAAGTCATAAGTTTAAAAGCATTTATAATTTGACGGTTCAAGGGCTGACCGTACATTTGAGGAATTGCGGGTCAGGTTATGAATTAACACAGAGGAATGTGATTCGTTTAAAAGTACTCAAATATGTGTGAAAAATAAATCATAAATCATCTTCCACAATTTGAAATCTATACTGAATACTGATAGTATCATAATATGTCAGGCCTTCGCTATAACAGCATGTCTTCTGTTTTCTATCATTTTCGAGAGACAGTATTTGCTACTAGTCAGATTATGCTTCCAGAAGAGAGACTCTTTTACAGCTTATAAAATGGGTCAAACAGCTGCTAAGATGAATTCTAAGTTAAGCCCTTGTTTCTCAAAGGTTTCCACGTTTCCTCACAGTTGTGGTTTTTAGGTTCATATTTCATGATTCTTTTTAAGTGTCCTGGGCCATAATCTGAATAGAAAAGGCTTTTCATCATGGTCTAAATTCAGAGTAATCACTGGTATGAGATAGATGCCATTATGCTAATGATAGACTGCTGGCCTACTTCAGAGAAGAAATTAAAGTCCTCACCTTTGTAAGCAGTAGAATATCTTTGGGCATGTGAAACGCATTATTTTACAGACTGCCTTTACAGTGTTAGAGTTAGGAAATGTGTATTTTGGGAAGAGTTCTACAGCTATAAAAGTATTGGGAAGTCGCAGGTTCTGTGAGGTTATAAATGGATAGTTTTTTAGCCTTGAGTGTGTGAGATGAAGGGCAGAGAGAAAGGGAGTATATGAAAGAAGCTACGCTAATTGAAACAGAAGAGGTGCTAAGTAACCTGCAATGCTTGAGGGTTGTTATTGTTGTCAACAACTTCCAATGTTACTAAAATGAATAACACTTTTGTGCCACAGTAAGTCAAGGAGACGCCGCTTTTCAGAGTGTGGGAGGCCATTTTCATGAGTAGGGTACAAATTAGGGCCTGAGATATATATACATACACACATATATACACACACATATATACACATAACAGTAAGTCAAGGAGACATCACTTTTCAGAGTGTGGGAGGCCATTTTCATGAATAGGGTACAAATTAGGGCACACACACATATATAGCTATAAACCAACATTTATATATATATATATATATATATATATACACACACACATATATAGCTATAAACCAACATTTGGACTGTTTCTTATATTCCTTAAAAGAAAATATGCTTAATAAACACTAAAGAGAATAAGAAACAGTCCAAATGTTGGTTTATAGCTATTCAGAATTTCCAGAAGTTGAAGCAAAATATTTGTTTGTAATTTTTCTTAAATTAAAGGGTTGAAAGTTGTGCTTAATAAATACAGTCAGCATTATAATTTGTATACAAATTAGTATCTTTATTTTTAAAAATTATGAGATTTTTTACTTGTCCTCCAAGGATGCTATAGAAATGGTTTGAGAATAGTTTTTTAAGGGATGTTGTACCATTTTATTTTATTTTTATTTATTTATTTGTAATTAAATTTAGCTAATAATTCAGTTAATTATGAAGTGATATGGTTTTAATTATTGAGAAGCTGGACAGAACACATGCTGGGTTATTTTGACTCTGGTTGGGTAAAATGTTTTTATGAAACATGCTGGGTTGTTTTGTTTAAGTCAGCTATTGTTTAAAATTTTTTATGTTGCTGGCTTAAAAATGACCCAGCAACTTAGCTACAGAAAAACTACCCAGCACCTGTGTAAAAATATTAAAAATAACCCAATAAAATGACCCATCAAGTTGAACCAAGCATTTGGGTAAAAGAAAATAAAATAAATAAATAAATAACCCAGCATTTTTTAGAGTGTACCTTATTGCTTGAAAGTGCCAAATGTGTTGTCATGTAAAGTCATACTGTTTAATTATTTCCAAACATGTACAGTTTATCCAAGTTTAAGGATCACAGAATATAACTTTATGAAGTATTAAGTGACAGATGCTAAGTATACCAGTAGGTAGATGTGTTATTATTTTACACACTCATGCTGTGCGACTTCAGACTTCCTATTCTGTCTATTCCAGCATGAACAGTGAGGGAGCCGTTGCTAGATACATTACCGCACAAGCATCTTAGAGTATGGCTTATGTGAGAAACAATGACATCTGGCATATCCAAACAATGCGTGGCACATAAACTCATTTAGAGGATCCAACTGTTTTCTGTTCAGATTGTTCGTTACCAAATGCTCAGGAAAGCTCACACACAAATGACGGCAAACTGTGCTGGGAATGCACACAAATGCATGGGGCCAACAAACTTTATGCATTAACTGTGTTTAGCCTTTGAAATATGTTTGAAAACACACATACAGACCTGTTTGATGTTCTATACAGAATCAGTGAAGGTTTGTAGTCTTAATAAAACATGATTTTTTTGTGTGCATGTGAATGAGAGAGAAAGAGCAACTGTAATATGAGGTACAGCTCAGTTGTGCCAATTAATTCCTACCATGGCACTGAGACTCCATGCTGAGCTCTCATAACTCCCTGATTCATTTAATCATTCCATTTTGCTGGCAATTCTATCAAAAACAAGTATTTTTTTCACAGTGGTATAGCATGTGTTTTATCAACCCCTACGCCCAAATGCTATTGATGAATGTGTCTCTTTACCACATGTAGATAACATTATCAGGCACACGCACACGTACACACAGAGAGGTTTGATTAAAGTTAAGCTGCCTCTATCTCCATCAAGCATGACCTTTCACTTAAGGGAGACGCCACAAAAGGGGAAAGATTTTTGCAGTCGGAGACTAATTTATTTAGAAGATGATAAATTGTGTAAAATGTGCAAAAGATTTTGCTGCTGTTGTTGTTGGGCAAAAATTGCAGTTTTTAACTGTTTATTGTGTTTACACCTACCAATTATTTTTGATCTATCTGATCATAGCTTTGATCAAGTGTACAAGGCTAAACTGCAGGCCAGAACTTGCTTGTACACTTTTCAAAAGGTGGTCAAAAGTGCCTGCGACCACGAGCAACTGTGCTATCCCTTACGAAAAATAAGTTTATTCAAGTGTGCTATTAGTATACTTCTTTTAAACTAAAAAATAGGAAAGTATGCTTTTAGTTTACTTTTTATGTACTTCTCAGAAATGGGCTTCATGTACTTCTCAGAAATATACTTAAAATGACATTTAAGTATACTTGACTTATACTTACAAAAAGTCTAAATAGATTTGAACTATACTTGTGCTCCTAGAGTCCGTGTTTTCATTATTATGCAGTAGAGGGTGCTAGTACACATCTTCTGTACAGAATTTCCAAAAAAAAAAAAAAAATACACAAGTGAAGAAGAAAAACTAACACATGTAACACAATCATCTGACATGAAACAGCATCAAAACTGTAACGTTATGGAATAAAATGTTGACCGATGAAGAGGTAATAATTACAGTCAAGCTTTGGGGTGTTGATCGACTCTTTTTATGAAACTTACCCACATTAAAGTGTTTAAAAAAAGAATGCATGAAGCTAGAATAAAATGTTTTTGTGTACAAGCAGATACCCTGTTCTTTCTTTGGATGTTTTTTGTATGTTCAGATATTCGTATACAAGATGTTCAGATATTCGTAACAAAATATATACAAATTAAAACCTAAATACGGACATAGTAGTATATTTAAAGTATGATGTAAAGTTCACTTAAAGAAAACTTATGAGTATACTTGCAGTATAAAACTACTAAACTAGTAGTTTACTGAGACTATACTTCAAAGTGTACAAAGTATTTAATTAGTAAACTGTCAGTATACCTATAAGTTCACTTTTAGTATAATTGGAGTCCATACTACAAACATAGAGGTAAACTAGTTGTGTACTCAAAGTTTGTTACTGTTTTACTAAAAATATACTTAAAAGTATACTTTTATATACTAGAGAGTGGGCCAATTTAGTCCCAAGGAGTACTGAAACAGTACACTTATAAGTATACTACTACAACACTGATATTTGTATACATGCTACATAAAGTATACTTAAAACTATACTTGAACTTTACTTAATAACTATACTTAATAAAATAAACCTACAAATTTAAGAAGCAAGACAGACAGAATTAGTTAAAACAGTAGTTAAAAATTCACAGAATTTAAACTTTGCCTAACAGTATAACTAGGAATGTTATAAAGGAAAATATTTGTGATTCTTTATAGGAAAATTAGGGACAGAATAAGGGATGCTCAAAATATTTGTACTGTAAGCCTAACGCATCCTGTACTACATCATTTCCAAGTCTGCGGTTAAGTATATGCATAAAAGGTGGATAAAAGGTTCTCATAAAAAAAAAATCTAATTTGTTTGCTTAACATATTTATGTACAATTATTCTAAAAGGAATTTTAATGTCATACAAAAAAATGTCACACACAAACCACTGGCCTGTGAAATAACGAAATAAGTCATCCCTCAGGTAGATTGCATGTTTTCTTGCCTAGCTGGATGTTGTGCTCATGATAATCACGTTGTTTGCATTCACCCAAATCTGATTTGCTGAAAGCAAAACGCGTATGGTGAAAAGAGAATTGCAGTCAGCGCGAGTCCCGCTCACTGTGAACCGGGAGCGACAAGGCGGCAGAGGATTCCGCTTGGTCATAAAGCCTTTGTCGAACAAACAACAATTCATTCAACAATTCATTAACAAATGAAACGGTGATTTGTGCAAAAAGAATGATTACTTATAAATTAATAATTTGTTATTTGCATGGTCTGGTAGTCATATGGCATATGCCGGCGAATTGGGGACAAACTGCGTTGCCTATAACTTTCATACAGAACGGTTCTTTGATGAATTATATAACTACCGGAGCCAGTGAACTTTTGAAGGAATAACCCCTGTTACTACAATTGGATTAGCTGTCTGAAACGTGGAGAGATGTCCAAATCAACAAACATCAATCACGATTATAAATCAAATTATTATTACGTTTTCAGAGTAGATAAGCAACGCAAGCTTTTTAATTTGCTAGTGGTTGGCTAGTTAATGTTAACTGATTATAAAGCTGTAATTTGCCTTGCTATGAGTAAATATTTTGCTATCTTCTTTACCCATCTTTGGATATTTGCATTTTAACGTGAGTTCAACCATCATTTGGCGCGGGATACCAAGGCAAACCGTGCAGTATCTACAGTGTCAAAGCACTGGAAAACAAAGCCAGAATGCAGTCACTTCACTTACTGCAGTTTACCTTGGTATTAGTTTGGATTTTGTAGTTACTGCAATTTTGACACTCTCGTTTCTCTGAAATGGGACAAAATTGAAGCAGGAAATTGAGTCACAAGACAGAACAGCTGTCACAAAACCAAATTTAGGACTTAACTCAATTTTGATCAGATGTGTAGTTACTGCGCTTTGCCTTTGGATTCAATAGTTTTCTTTCAATTGACCCTTCACAACAAGCTTAACTGACAGGCTATCTGATGAATCATAAAGCAGAATCTGCCATTTTGTCTGACAAACAAATCAGAAAAGAGAGTAGATTAACTTCGGTGGATTTAAACTTGAAAAATTGCATGCATTTACGTCTTTTCGTGGTTGAAATAAAACACCTTCTGATGTTCATTCATGCTAATGTTGTGCTTTAAGTAAATATTAAAAGATAATTGGTTCTGAACTGAGGCAATACAGCGATGTTTCACAACACATTAAAGATCCACCAAACGGTATTTATTGTCTGAATTTCTTAAAAAATTACAAAATTTGAAAGCTGAAGCCATCCCATACCAGAAGTAACCTGGTCTGTCTTGTCTGTCGGCACGTTGTCCGTTTCCTCTTTGCTCGGCAATGTCTTTTTCACTGCGTGAGAACGTGATGTGTGAGAGTGGCATGGCATGTCGGACATAGCAACAGTAACTAAGGAGGGCAGGTTTTCACAAAGGGTCAGTTAGCATTTTGAATTATTTTTGGAACTGATTGATCTAAGATCTAAGTTTATGCAAAAAATAAAAAAATATAAAAAAAAAAACAAAAAAAAAAATAAAAAAATATATATATAATATATATAATATATATATATATATATATATATATATATATATATAAGTGTAACAATGGGGGGGGGGGGGGGGATAAATAAATACATTAGAACAGTACAAAAACTATCAAATTGTTTTGCAAAGTTGCTATAAATAAAACATTCTCAAGCTTATTAAATGTAACATTTCAACCCATTTATCATGTCAACTGGAATATTGCCCACCCCCAGTGACCACATTTCATTTGTAGTGTAAATGCTCATTTGGTTGAATGCATTCCACATATAATAATTTAAAATGTAGCTTATATGCTAACTAAAAATATTGTTGATTAACATTTCCAATTGCATTATTCTCAGAACTACCTCAAAAGTCATCCAGGTCATACATTTCTATCTGTGTGGCACCATTTCAGTGAAGATGTGAAAATGTAATGTGAAATGGCCAGTCAACACTGTCAGTCATGACCAAAGTCTTATCTGAGATGTACATCATACAGTCTGACATAAAAGGCGAATGATATCATACAGTCTGTCTTGGCTTTTACCCAAGATATCATCTGGCAACATTCGTAAAGGATATAAAAACTCCCGAAGATCACGAGTGTCAAGCCAACAAAAACATATGCACACTTATCACATTATGTCTATAACCTTTCCTCGCTTTAGCACATGCAGTATTAGCTGCGCTTTGAGGTGTAAAAGGCAGAATAAATCTAAATAAATATGTTCTCTTTCACACTCTGTCTGTCTCTCCCTTTCTTTCTCGGTCTCTATAGAAGCGAGTGAAGGCTGCGATAAGTCAAGAACAAATTTAATCAACTACTCAGCGCTTCAGGGGGTGGAAGTGTGGTGTTGACTTGGCGGTGCTATTTGTTCCATTGTAGCAAAGCGCAGTCAAATGTCATGTTTCTAGAGCAGAGCGTGGCAAATGTGCAGCCGCGTGCATGAACGCTCCTCACACACTGATGGGAGTTGGAAGGAAAGACTGTAGAAGTCGAAGGCGATGAGATAATGCCGCTTTAATAGCCGAGAGTCGAAAGCACAATGATCTGCGAATGCAAAGACACAAGCACTACAAATGCTTGCATCAATATACACACACACACACACACACACACACAGACACACAGATGTGCACTATCCAGAGAGCAGACCCTCTATCTAATGTTGGGCAACAGGCACACACACACACACACACACACACACACACACACACACACACACACAGATGTGCACTATCCAGAGAGCAGACCCTCTATCTAATGTCCATTAAGAGATGGTGGTTAAAGTTTCAGGTTCATTCTATTTTTCCCAGGGCTATGTTCATATCAGCTCCAGGCCGCAGGTTATTCTCTAAATTCTAAATGTCTTCCTAGCTGAATCAGGGGACTCGGCACTTCTTTCCGTTTTTCCTGCTGCTCCCGCTGTGCTGAAAAAGAAAATGCCACTGAGAAAGCCAATATGGGCTTATCAGCCCTATCAGCAGAAAATGAATTTGAACTCAGGGTGCCGATGATGGTACTGAGATAATGCATGATGGGTAAGGAACATTGTTGGGGGGAAAATGTGTATTATTATATTTTGTCTCTGTGTGTCTATGTTTGTATCTATACATGCCATACACACAAGAAGTTTGAGGAATCCAACCAAAGTCATTTCCTTAGTGAAAGGAAAAGGACAACCAGACAATGTCAACGATATTAAAAGTTTTAGCTGATCCTATAAGAATATTAATTTTACACTATAGGACTAAAAATACACTATAGGACTAAGACTAATTAAAAACACTAAGACTAAATAAAATAAAAAATGGCTGACAATATTAAGACTATACAGTGCCCTCCACTAATATTGGCATCCTTGGTAAATATGAGCAAAGGTGGCTATCCAAATAAATCTCCATTGTTTATCCTTTCGATCTTTCATTCAAAATATTCACAAAATTCTGACCTCTCACTGAAGTAAAACAATTGAAAGTTTTCTCTATTTTACAGTAAACACAAATTTTATTAATTTTTACTTCACTTTTTAAATACCTAATTTTCTACTAAAATGCCTTAAAAGAAAATATATATATAGTTTTCTCCTATAATGCCTGAAAAGTTAGGAGAACACCTGATAAGAGATCAGAGACCATTCCTTCATACAGAACGTCTCCAGATCCTTCAGATCCACAATTCCATGTTGGTGTAATTCTCTTCAGTTCACCCCACTCATTTTCTATAGGGTTCAGGTCAGAGGACTAGGACGGCCATGGCAGAAGCTTCATTTTGTGCCCAGTGACCCATTTTTGTGTTGATATTGATGTTTGTTTTAGGTTTGTTGTCCTGATGGAAGATCCAAACATAGCCCATTATAAGATTTCTAACAAAGACAGTCAGGTTTAGATTTTTTATCTGTTGGTATTTTGATAAAATCCATGATGCCATGCACCTGAACAAGATGTCCAGGACCTCCGGCAGAAAAACAGGCCCACAAAATTAAAGATCCAGCAGTATATTTAACCATGGGCATGGGGTACATTTTATCCCTGTTTGTACTGAACCCATCTGGTGGGTTTACTGCCAAAAAGCTCTTCTTCTTTTTTTTTTTTTTTCATCTGACCATAGAAGCCAGGGAAGTTTGCAGTTGTAGTCGTGTCTGACAACTGAATATGCTGGAGTTTATGGTGATGTAGGGGATGTTTGATATATATTTGTTAGGCTTTCTAACCCCAAGATTCCTCCATAAACTGCAGTAGGACGATATAGACCCACATCCTCTTCCAGGCATTTGTAACATCTTTATTTGATTGGAACCTGATTATTGCCCTTACAGCCACTTTTTATTCTGTGAAGTTCATCAATCTTGTTCTGCACATCAGAACTATATTCTTTGGTTTTACCCCTTGTGATGGATGATTAAGGGAATTTGGTCTTTATGTTCCTCATATTTATAATCCTGTGGAGCAGGAAGTCATGGCTGGACAAATTTAATGCTCCTAGTCACCCTGATGTGCTAAAAAATTTAAATATGAATGGAAATATACTTCAGAGATATTTTAAATTTTTAGGGGTGCCAATAATTGTGGCCAACATGCATTAGAGAAAAACGTTTATTTCATAATGAGGTTTTCTCCCCACAAACTGTTTTAAGTAAATGAAAGTTTAGAATTGAAAGTTTAGAATTTTTGTGATTTTTTTTTTTTATGAAAAATAATAATGCAGATTTATTTTCACAGCCGCCTTCTCATATTTACCAAGGATGCCAATATTGGTGGAGGGCACTGTATTTTGGTATCCCAAGCAACAGCATGAAATGGGAGTGGTCTTGCTGGCAGTGCTTGTCTACACCGCACACGCACATTTCACACACGTATAATCTTTGGATCACAAAAACAGGTCAAGGTCATCTCCCAGTCTCAGTGCAAAGCCTACAATTAAATTCCATCTGCCTTTGGCATCTCTGTCCCTCAATATGGCTTAATTTCTTCAGTTGTTAATATTGAAATGTGTGCTGTGAGTCTGGGCCCGCTGAAAATGTGCTTCATGCATTAATAAGTCTCTCACTGAGCAGCATCTTTGTTGTTTAAGCTCCTTCCATCCTACATGAAAGGGCATATTTAACTTCACATCTTACTCAACCTTTCAATAGAAGAGTGATGGGAATTTCGGAATCATTATTTCAACCGGTTACACATTTTGAATCAATACCAAGAACAAAGCTTAGTCTGACAAGATAGTTGTATAATGGAGTGCTTGTGTAAGGTTGACGTACGACTCTAACACTGAAAAGACCAGTGAGGCGCGAGCGCAGAGGTGTTACCGCCTGCCGAGTAATGCTGGGTTAGTGGATTGTTTGTGTTCCAGTTAGAGTGTCTGTGATTAACAGCTATTGGAGTTAACGAGTCAACCACTTTGTTCTTGTTTTTGGGGATGTCTCAGAGAGTGTCCATTAGCATTTTCAGATAAACACAGATACATGCTAGCTGTATTCTAGATGCTGAAATCTAAACTTTTTTCATTTCCACTCCTATATGTAAAGCAAACAGATTTTAAATCCTCTAAGTGCATATTTGAATAGACAGTGTAAAATTGAGAGAATTGGATTTGTTCACTTTGCATGATGTGTATGTATGACAGTTTGAAGTGTGAATTAAAACAGTTCAAAGCAGTGGTGACTTGCTTAGCCCCGGCACAGCCCCCCAAGGATTTCCAAATGATGTTCCCGTTTTTTGGTGTCACTTTCATTAACACTGAAAAATAAACATTAAAAAAGTGCCTAATATGTGGCCTATAAACTTATAACTGATATTATGGGGGAGGGGTCAAGCAACACAAGCAAGCAACGTGAAAACTGTGTGCAATGTGAGTTATGCTGGTGAACGTAAGTCAATTCACTATAGAGAAAGTGAAAGTAAAAAACGAACAGAGCTTTCTAACGCTGCATATTCTCTGAGACAATGTGAGCTAAAACTACTTCAACATATGCTGATATTGGTATATAACTGTTTTAAATTATTTTTAAATTATTCCCTTAATATTTCTCTTGTGGCCCACATAGTGAAAAACATGAAAAGAAATGTATTTCACGTTAAACAGGTTGTTTTTGAAAACTGGTGCACAAAATAAAGCTGCTCTTAATTTTCATTGATGACTGCAGTATTAATCATTTTAATTATGGGCCTATAATTCATTGTATGAATTAATCGACCGGTTTAAATAAATAAATAAATAAAACTTTTTTTTTTTTTATGGTCAATGAGAAGAAAGTTAATAACCTAAACTTTAATTATCCTCACAGTGCCTCATGTGGTGATGTGCTATGAAATTATTGCGGGGTAATCATTTCATGTAATTTATTAATAAAAGTAACCTAATGATAATAAATATACCCAAAAAAAACATCACACTATATATATTAAAAAAAATATCAAAAATACAACATTTTCCTGCCATTCCACCTTGACATTGACAGACACTTAAACTTGATGGTCAGAAAAAAATGAATGAATAAATAAAAATAAAACAAATTGAAAAAAAAAAAATCCCTACTTTATCTCTTTTCTATTTGTGTTCATAAATTTGAAAGTGTCATATTTGGCAGTTGGCATTAGAAGTTTAGTGTTGTAATAACAGTGGCATATGTTTGTTTGCATATGAGAAGTTTAATAACACAAAAAAAGCCTTTTTCGAAGCTGCTATATATATATATATGCGCTTTAGATAGCTGAAGCTTATAGACGTTCATTACTTTCACTTAATTGAATGTTTTTTAGCACCCCCTCTGAACTGTTAAGCCTCACCTTAGCACCCCCCCATACAAGAGAAAAAAACAAAACAAAAAAAAAAACAATTAAAACTGGTTCAAACTAGTGTGTATGTGCGTTTTTAATGAAAGCACTAATTAATTGATTTATAAAGAAATGTGTAAGTATTATATAAGCAATATCACACAAATAGCCGTGCCGTATAACTGTATATCAGCACAAGGCCGCGCAGCCAATCTGTTTATACTATGTATTCAAAGCTCAAGTTGTCAGTTTAACTGCTGAGTCCAAGTCTCTGTTACTTATTCAAAAATGTCACTTTAGAACTAGAAAAAGAGCATTGAGTCAAGTATTACAAGAGAGAAATGGACTGAAGGAGTGTAATTACCTGCATCTGGTACAGCATTCATGCTTCAGCTCAATCACATATTCACAATAAAACATTAGTTTGAATGTCCGCTGAGAATAGCAATATATTTGTCGTACTATCCTTTCATCTGTTATGGGTGAATTCTGATGACAGCACTGCTCAGTGCATTTGTTGGCTGCATCTTACAAGGTGGTGTTGGAAGTACAAAAAACAACCTCCTTTACAAAAAACATCAATAATTCTTCAACAAAAAAAAAGTATTTACGGCTGACTTGTAAAAACAGTCTCTTGTCGGCATGTAATGGCAGAACATTGTAACTAAAATCACCATCAGGAACATACACCAATACTAAATACTATAATTAAATACTAGCTACTATTATTTATATAAAATATTATTTATTATTTATTTGAATTAACTAACCTTGCAATACATTTGTTACAGTATTTCTTAATCTTTGTTAATGCTAAGTAATAAAAGTACAACTGTTAGTTCATGTTGTTAGTTCACTTTGTTAGTTCATTTTAGCTCAGGTCCATTAATTAATTTTAACATATAAAACTTTGGATTTTTATAATGTTTTGTAAATGTTGCAATTAAAGGGATCATTTTGTCATTAATCACTTACCCCTATGTTGTTCCAAACCCGTTAAAGCTTTGTTCGTCTTTGGAACACAATTTAAGATATTTTGGATGAAAACCGAGAGGCTTGAGACTGTCCCGTTGACTGGCAAGCAAAATATGCCGTGTTTCCACCGAAATTACCTGGAACAATTGTACCAGGAACTTTTTTCCCCAGGAAGTATTATCCCCCCAGACCTGTTGCTTTCTGCGTTTCCACCGCGGTCTAAAGTACCGGGAAGATTAGGAAAATAGTCTGGTGACGTAGGTCTGCTGCGTTTCTCAATATAAAGTACGCAAATTTCGGACTTGCATCCTCGGTAGTTCGGACTTTCCGAGTTCGACTCGGGAGTGTGATCTCCCGCGGACGGGACGACGCAAGTCCGGTAATTCTGTAAACAGCAGCGTACTTGATAACATCAGTCAGCTCGCCTTGTCTACTGCAAATTTCCTTACTGTATATTTACAATAAGACAAAACAGGATATCAAATACCACTGCCTCCTTTCGCTTTCATTTAAACTGTAACTTATATATACAGCCTATATTACAATGAAACGAAATATTATATCAATTGCCTCTTTTTATTTTCATTTTAACATATAGATAAATTGAATAAAGACCAAAGATTACCTGTTAGATTTACCCAAAACGAATTATGTTTTATGTTTAACAACTAAAGAGACAGAGCCAGCGGAAAATGTCAGAAGGACTAGCCGAGCTGAGACTGCTCTAGGCCGATACATGAGCACTGAGCTCCCGCTGATCATGTGGAGCTTATCGTCTCCGAAATCGGCGAAACACATTTTTAAATAGGCACTGTCTTTAAAAATAAACCACAGATTTGAGTTTTAAACAACTACATTCTCGCCTGAAAAACTTTTAAAATTACATTTCATGACAAAATAACAGTAATATTTTGAAAATTATCAGAATAAATGGTGGTTGAAATCACAATGCTGCGTGAACTCAACCAATCAGCATGTTTAGCACCCAAGTCCCGCCCCCGAAAGTTCCGGACCTTTGAAAAAGTATTACCTCACGAGCTTGGACTTTCTGGGGGGCATTTTTTTTTTTTTTTTTTTTTTTTTTTACCTGGAACATTATTTAGATCCTGGTTCCTGCTTTTCATACATTACTGGACCTTGATAGTATATTTGACTTGGCAGTCTATGGGACAGTCTCAAGCCTCCCGGTTTTCATCCTAAATATCTTAAATTGTGTTCCGAAGACGAACAAAGCTTTACTGGTTTGGAAGGACATGGGGGTAAGTGATTAATGACAAAATTTTCATTTTGGGGTGGAATATCCCTTTAATATGAACTGATATTAATACATGCTTTACAAGTATTTTTCATCGTCAGTTCATGTTAACCAATGTAGTAAACTAATGTAAAGTGTTACCAGTTTTTTTTTTTTTTCTTTGCAGTTGAGACAAGTAATATAAAGGGCACTACTAAATAAATATATGGTATACTGAAGCATTGTCAAAGCTGATAATTACGCATATGGTAAGCCTGTTATTTAGTTTTCTTGGAAAAACACATTATCTTAAGTAAGTAGGATTAAGGTGTATATGAGCAAGATAATATATGTGTGATAGTGTGAAAAAGTGAGAAAGTTTGTGTGTGGTCTTACATCAATACAACAGTCCATAACCAAAGGTAAGAGTAGCCATGAGAGATCCTTCAAGGAGAAAAAGCCACTTTAGAAAAAAAGAATAAAAGGGCTGGGAAAAAAAAATAGGTAGAAAGGGAGAGAGAAAAACAGAAAAGCGCTAAGCAGTACTTCACCAAGCCCCCTCGTGTGACCCCATCCCACTCAAGGTGATCATGGGTCAGGACAGAACTCAAAGGAGGCGAGGCAAAGCTGGCCCATGGCCACATATAAAAACAGCGCTTCTCACTCCCCTTCCCCCCGCTTCCATTTTTATCCATTTCTTTGTTCAGCGGCAGGTCAGCTTTGAAGCCTTAGCTTTGTGAAAAAAAAGCAGCATCCATGAGCAGATAACATTTCTGCTATTATCATTTATTCTCAAAGACTACACACTGGAGCACTTGATATAATATGTTGTAGAATGCTGGCATATATAATTATTTTCTTCATAATTATTGCAATATGGTTCTAAATTGTCTTAAAGTAATAGTCAGACAAAAAAGTAATTAAGCAGCACAAACTGATTTCAACATTGATATTAGCAAGTACCATTAGTAGTAATAGAAGACCAGTAATAAATAATATATATATATATATATATATATATATATATATATATATATAAATGCAGACTCGTTGAGCATAAAGGACTCCTTTCAAAAACCATAAAAAAGTATGTTTAAAAATACTTTTTTTTAATGTTTTTTTTTTTTTTTTTTTTTTTTTTGTTTGAGGTAATTTAATGGGGTTAAACTCCTTATAATTTTATCCTGACTCATTCTTATTTACATAATTTGGACGTATAAGCAAGACAAATAAATTTTTAGTGTGGAAAACACTAAAGTTAGAGGCTTAATAAAGTTAATCTATAATTGACCTCCATGCACTTTAATCAAAAGTTACAATAAAAAGGTCCTTCAAGTCAGGTTCTTTTGTGCAAATCAGATCTTTGCTGCTGAACCTGAATTAGCAGTAGAGTTTAGCCGCAAAACCTGTTCTCAGAGGACACTGGGTAATGAGTGTGCCACGTGCCATGCCCAGACGTCAGAAGCCAAAAAACCAAGCCTTGTGGGCAGGTGCTCTTCACGTGTCAGAGAGCCAGTATCGCTAGGTTGTGCAGGGGCTGCCGCTCCAGTAATTGTGTCCACGGTAGTGTTGCCGAGGTGTGAAATCACTGAACGTTCAACAGACCGAGACAAAAATAGAGAACAGGGAGGGGGGCATGCTAGGTATTAACCTGCTCTCTCTCATGTAAGGACAAGTTTCTTCAGGTACCTACAAGGCCTCTGCTGCTGTAAGGAAGATAAAAAGGTTGTTATTGGTGGATAAGTCTTATTAAATGTCGGGGTAGAAAACTCTAGTATAATGTTAATCTCTGTGATAAAGACTTCCACTCTTGAAGTTTCCTACTGTTTTGAGAGCCACGTCTGCCTCTGGACACTGTTAAAATTTACAAGCTTCTCAGAGT
Organism: Cyprinus carpio; assembly: GCF_018340385.1. Taxonomy (NCBI): domain Eukaryota; kingdom Metazoa; phylum Chordata; class Actinopteri; order Cypriniformes; family Cyprinidae; genus Cyprinus; species Cyprinus carpio. The sequence goes on from NC_056610.1 coordinate 15,675,655, forward strand.
CTGTACATTTGTCTCTTCCTCTCCTTCTCTCATCTTTACGCACCTCTGCTCTCCGTCTCTCTGATGTAGTAGATGTTCTGAAGGTAGGTCAGAGGGCTGAGAGCACACGCTAGCATATGGACCCATGCCAGCCACCTGAATTTGTGCCAGCTTGGACAGAGATGAGACACAGAACAGGTGATAGCGAACGCACACACACACACAACTGAACAGCTTATGAGATGTAACTACTAGGACTATAAGTACTTTGATGGGATTAAATGGGATTTATATATATTAGTTTTATGTATTTCGCAAATTGTCCTAGCCAGTCTCGAGTCTGCAGTGATTTTGACTGCACTGTGGGTTGTAAAGACAGTCCAGGGGGTCTGACTGGCCACCTGTCCCTTAGCTAAAGGTTGGCCTCACAGTTGCTGTCCAGCTGGTAGAGGTGGTGCTCGTGCCAAAGCGGTGTGCTTGCGGGGTTTGCTTGGGTTTAACAGGGAAAGACAGTGCGGGACCTTGGCTGTCACAATATATGCTAGATCAGAATCCTGTTCTTTTGAAATGAATCTCAACCCTTTAAATTGGGAGTCCCAAAATAGCTGTTCTGGACTCCCTGAAAGAGATGCTCTAGTATCATGCCGGTTCTGGAACAGCTCATTTTGTAGCTATATATACAGCGCCACTTGAAAGTTTGTGAACACTTTAGAATTTTCAAAAATATATATACAGCGCCACTTGAAAGTTTATGAACCCTTTAGAATTTTCTATATTTCTGCATGAATATTGACACAAAAACATAAATCCTGAATATCTATCTATCTATATAGATCTATATATATATATCTATATAGAGAATATATACTTTGTAATTTATTCAGGGAAATGATCCAATATTACATATGAGTGGCAAAAGTATGTGAATCTCTAGGATCGGGAGTTAATTTGAAGGTGAAATTAGAGTCCAACTGTTTTTCAGAGTTGATTTCCATCAGTAAAATTACTATCAGGTGTGTGCCCTGTTTTATTTAAAGAACAGGGATCTACCAAAGTCTGATCATGTTTGTGGAAGTGTATCATGGCACGAACAAATGAGATCTCTGAGGACCTCAGAAAAAGAGTTGATGTTGTTCATCAGGCTAGAAAAGTTTTCAAAGCCATCTCTAAAGAGTTTGGACTCCACCAATCCAGTCAGACAGACTGTGTACGAATGGAGGAAAATCAAGTCCACTGTTACCCTCCCCAGGTCCACCAACAAAGAACACTCTAAAAGCAAGATGTGTAAAAGTCCACTAGGTTTCAGAGGACTGCAGGCTAACTTCTAAGCAACTAAAGGCCTTTCTTACATTGGCTAGTGTTTATGAGCCCATCATCAGGAGAACACTGTACAATCATGGTGTCCATGGAGTCACAAGAAGAATCCACTGCTCTCCAAAAAGAACATTGCTGCCCATCTGCAGTTTGATAAAGATCATGTGGACAAGCCAGAGGAATACAGAAGAAATGTTTTGTGGACGGATGAGACCAAAATAGAACATTTTGGTTTAAATGAGCAGTGTTATGTTTGGAAAAAGAAAACACTGCATTCCAGCATAAGAACCTTATCCCATCTGTGAAACATGGTGGTGATAATATCATGGCCTGTTTTGCTGCATCTGATCCAGGACGGCTTGCCATCACTGATGGAACAATGAATTCTGAATTATACCAGCACATTCTGAATGGCAATGTCAGGACATCTGTCCGAGAACTGAATCTCAAGAGAAAGTGGGTCATGGAGCAAGACAACAACCCCAAGCACATAAGTCGTTCTGCCAAATAATTTTTAAAGGAGGGCAAAGCTAATGTTTTGGAATGACTATCAAATTCTGGACCTTAATCCAATTGAAATTTTGTGGAAGGACCTGAAGCAAACAGTTCATCTAAGGAAACCCACCAACATCACAGAATTGAAGTGGTTCTGTACTGAGTAATGGGCTAAAATTCCTACAAGCCATTGTGTAGGACTGATCAGCAGTTACAAGTTGCGAATGTTAGTTGCAGTTATTTCTGCAAAAGGGGGTCACACCAGATACTGGAAGCAAAGATTCACATAATTTTGCCACTCACAAATATTTAACACCAGATCATTTTTCTCAATAAATAGAATGACAAAGTCTATATTTTTGTCTCCTTTGTTTGATTGGATTCTCTTTGTCTACTTTCAGGACTTGTGTGAAAAAAAAAAGGTGGGGGGGGGGTCATATTTATGCAGAAATATAGAAAATTCTAAGGGGTTCACAAACCTTCAAACTTTTTTTTTTTACTGAAAAACAATTACTTCAAGTTAGTCAAATTAGTCACAATTTCTAATATTTAATATTAATATTGTCTCTTGTAAATAATATATTTTTTAATGTAATAAACCTTTAAAGTTAATTAAAAATGCTTCTTAAAATGTTGAAAACAAATTCATTTTGTGACTATAGATATGTTGTTTTATAACAGTTCCTCTTGCATTCTGAATTATTTAGTATATCTAGAATATTTTAACTAATTAGAAGTTGCTGTTTTTAAGTATGTTTCTGTTCATTGAAAATCATAATAAAATAAATAATATATATATAAAAATACTCAATAGATTATAAATTCAGTAGCTTTGAAATGAGCTTCAGGAAGAGGCACATACTGTATATCTTTGCCTCTCCTTGACAGGCATGTCTATGTTTGAACTCATTTAGTAGAGTCAAACAAAAAGCAAGACAGATATTTTAATAAACACGGTCATTGCTAAAAGGGACAGAAGTACATGTGAAGATCAAATAACTACAAGAAAAGGAAATTCAGCACCACCCCCTCTTTTGTTTGAGAAGGCATAGACCTAATAACACATGTTGCAGTGGTTGACTCTTGGTTTTTCGAGCTTATCAAAATAGTATCACTCAAAATTAAGAAGTAATTGTCTTTAAACAGTTGCACATCTAAGCCATACAGTATGCACACCACCAGCGTCTGCTATTGATTAAGTGCAAACATTTGCAAATTATCTTATGTGATGCCTTTGTGTGTCATATGAATTTCAAATTTATTACAGTGTATCATTTCTGCACCACTAGCATGCAACGCAAGAAATCTTAATACAGGTTTCCTAAACACTTTTCATAATATCCCATTGGTTAAAAAAAAAATGTCCCCACCCCAGACTCACACCACTGGTTGAGCCAGTGTTGCTATGTCGGACTGGTAGGGATTCTCGAACAAACACAACAATGTTTTGATAGCACCTCAGTGTTTACACGTTTCAGGGGAATCAGCCTACAAAAGGATACATTCTAGTAGTTTAAAACATCAAATGACACTTTAGCTTTAAGACTGAAAAGAAGAAAAAGAAGAAAAAAATGTCGTCTTAATGTTTTAACTAACTCTGCATTATTCAGATTTCTTTGAAACTGACACGAGCATCCAGTTGTACAGAAAGAGGCTATATGATTGAAGCTGAAGCCTCTTATCCCTTATGCATGCCTGGATGACCCTGAGTGGAAGGGTGTGTGATCTTGGGGGCATCATGGGTCAAATGATGCATCGGACAGATGTGCAGTACTTGATCAGTTCTTGGCAAGGGGTTAATGTGAATTTCTGAACATCAGGATTTAGATAACTGCAGCAGACTCCCAGAAACACAGTGATTTAAAGGGATAAACTCACACCCCTGGAATGCAGCTCATAAGACAAAAAGAGGAAGGAGGAACAGTGTGAGCTCAAAGGAAGAGAGGTGGGGGTTCCTCCATATAAACACACTAATCATTAGAGTATAAAATACAAGTAATCATCACAGCCATTTCTGTGTGAATAAATATTGTGGATGAATGATTCTCTACAGTGTAATACCCATGCCTTTCCTCTCCGAGCAAGTGCCGCTGTGGGCTTGAGGCTACGAGGTGAATAACAGAATTAGGCTAGAAAATGTCCACTCTCTGTATAAAATGGCTTAAAGCGCCGTATATCACCGCATTTCACAATTCCTTAGATGCGAAGAGTCATTTAGCATAATGTTCTCTCGCTCACATTATCAAAAAAGTTGGCTTTAGCATTGGAAAGGTTGCAGATTTTAATTGTGCAATTCTCTTATTGCTGTGCTGGTGTCTGCATTTTAAAAGACTGCAAGTCTTCTGGGTCCATGCTGACAGATTCTCCAGGGTTTTGTTCCCATTACTTCAGGGATGCGTTGAAAAACGGTAAAATCGTTCTGGAATGAGCTGTGATTGAACGCAGCGCAAATGCTCCAATCCCATCGAGGCGCTGTGCGGGGGAACATGTCCCCCTGTTTGTCTGGCTAGCGATTAGGGAAAAGTCCCCGGGGGCCCCGTGCACCTGCAGTGTTCCTGCCACCAATCCTTCAGTCCTTGGCACCAAAAAAAGCACAATGTGACAAAAAAAAAAAAAGAGGAAGGAAGAAAAATTTAAAGGAAATGGTGCTCTTGGAGTACAAAACTTTTCTCTTTGCACACATTTTCTCTTTGTTTCCTAGTGTTTTGGAGGAGCTTTTCAAAGAGAATGCAGCTGGGAGGAGGATGAGGGGGGATGGATGTTCTTCCGGGCGTTCTTTCTCTCGACTGTAGGGTGTTGGAGTCAGAAGTTTACCTGGAAAGTGCTGAGGCAAGACTACCCACACCTCCAAACGCCCTGCCCTTTCATTCCTGCACCCACACACATGCTGCGCATCCGTGAACACACGCCATCGAATCTCAACGCACAGTCTGTCGGCCAACGGGGGTCAACACCTCCAAGTAAACAAGACGCAATCTTTGGCTAACAGGACTCCGTCTCAACTTTCATTTCTGACAGCAAGCTCCCCATGAAGGATAAAAGAGCAAAATACCAACTGATAAAGTGAAAAAGAAAAAAATAAAGAAAAAGCTTTGTAAATAACTACAGAGGGGGGTAAGAAGGATGCAGAGGAACAACATAGGATGATGTCTGTAGGTCAATCATCCAATTAGTCCCAGAACTTCACAAAGTCACGAGTGTTTTACAACCGGTAAATTTGGTTAGTGTTCAAGTGTTTTTGTTCTCAGGGAGTGGTAGAAATCAACTAATTTTGATCTTGCTTGAAGCAAACAAAATTATATTATTTGTTTATTCCTGTAAATAGATTAGTTTCTATCTTAGAGACAGTTTTAATCTTAACAATCTACACACCATAGATGTGAGCGTTCATTGTTCCAATTCATGTACATTTCCAACAGTCAGTTATATTTGGTTGTTTTTATTTAGCTCCAAATTTACAACATTTTCCAAATGCTTATCAGCTAGAGGATTTTTTGAAACTTTGCATCAAAAGAGTTTGAAAATATCTATGAGACCCTGAGGGGTCACGTCTGCATGCATTGACATTTAACAAGAGATCTTCTCAAATGAGATGCAAAGCACTTATGTTGGAATTTAAAACCTTTTTGCTACTGCGAGTTGATTCTAGCTAAAAGTTTGCATAAGACAACTATAATGTTTGACTTCTGGGTCAAAGGTGTCCAAAAGTACTTGTCCTATATTACAGTGTGTCACAGTTGCTTCCGAAGCACTTAAACTGCTGTTAAAGGAGTTGGATAAGTTTTAGCCAGGCAGCAGCAAACCACCATTCAGATTATTCAAGCACACAAATTATATCACAAAATCAGCAATTTTGGAGTCTGTTATGAGTCTCCAGACAGGTGGGGATGGGAACAACTTGTGATAGTAATTCCTGCAAACTTGCTATTGAACACATTAGAATTCTCCACGTTGCTGCTGTTATCCAGAGTTGTTTTATCAAGCCTTGTGAGTCATTTGCGAAGGCACACAAGTCTCAAGTACTAATTAACATGCCTCATCCCAACCCCTGTATTTACTCACTAAACCTAGATATCCCCCACTGATATGGATTGTAAACAAACATCCATATTTTTGGCAGAGTCTGTGTAGTAATTTCAAGCTTGACATATTTGAAATTAGTTCTGCTGCCACAGATCAGTGTCTGCATTACACAGTGTCATTTCCTCTCCACTTTTATTTATGCGGTTGTCATTTATTTGCTGTAAACATTTATCCACTAAAGTAACCCAAGGATTGACCTCTAATGTCTGTAATGTAATTCCCTTTCTAACATGTTGTGAAGTGCTGTTTTTCATTTAGGCATTTTGAGTGCAGAAATAAAACTGAAAATGCTAATTGGTGTCCAATTAGCTTTAATCAATGCAAGTATAATTATGGTAAAATATCAGCAGCGAGATCAGTGATCATTATGCACACAATATTGCCCTTTTTCGAAATCAATAAAACAAGTCTTTAAATCTTGCATTGTATATTTATACATACTTCTATGCAGGTGGATGTTTTTCTTTCTTTTCTTTTTTTTTCAAACATTTTTTAGAGAATTTTTAGTTTCTTTACATCTGTCATTCTGTCTATGTATCAATCATATTATATCATTATACGATTTCTATCTTGTGTGTGTCAATCTCTCTGTGTAAATCTATAAACCATGAAACTTTGAATTCACAAGGCTTTAATTGAACTGGCATTAACTTCTTTCAAAAGTGTGCACAACAGTATTCAATTACTATCAGATGAATGAATTTTGACTAAGAAACAAACAAACAAACAAAACACATCAAGTTCAATAGTGATGAAAGGGTTACATTAAGCTTTCTAAATTCTGAAGGCAAACCTTGTCACAGCATCATGATGCAATTGCACTGCAATGACATGCATACAATTATACATACAATTATATGTAACCAAGAGCAATTAGAAGTAGAGAGTTGTAATAATATGTATGTATGTTTAGCTTGTTAAAGGTTTGTCCTGTAATATTAGATTAGTTTTCACATGCAGAGCTGGTTTGTATGTGTGTGTACGCATGACGAGCTGTTTTGGCTCATACTGTCACCTCTCTGTGTGCTTTTTGGGATGGACAGGCAGAACGGTAAGGAGATGCAGAGCTGCACAGATGGAATGCCAGGCTTGGGATGCAGTCCTGAAATTGGAGGGTGTGATGGGTGGAGACGGGGGCTGGAGGGGGGTTGGTGGTTTGTGTCAGACTCTCGGCTGGTGACTGTGGACACGGCCTGGACGCTTTTGGCAGTGTGATCTGGATGCTCTCAAAGGCAGAAAAACCACAAATGAAAACAATAAACAATAAACTGGTCTCAGCAGAGCGGTTGCAGAAAGAGCAAATACAGAACAATTCCCAGGAAAGAGATAGAAAGTGCAAGAATACCATTTCCCAAAGACCATTTATGACTAGAAGGGATTTTATTTCTGCAACTCTAGGATGGACTGACCTAGAAGATGACACACACACAAATACACAAAGTGTCATCACTTTCAATTTGTTAACTTTACTTGAAGGGATAGTTCACCCAAAAAATCAGCCATTATTTACTCTCTTTTATTTTGTTCCAGATCTGTACTTTTTTCCTGCAGAACACAAGCAAGAATATATTTTGGAAAATGTCATGACATTTGGACAATCTGTATGCATGTGATGATCAGTGTTTGTTTGATTTGAAAATGTTTGAAGGCTTAGATATCTGTTCATCACACAAAGTGATCATGTTGCTTCAGAAAAAAATACAATATACAGAAATAAGAGATTAGGGAAATTAGGGAGAATACATTTTTACACACACGCACGCGCACACACACGAATATATATATATATATATATATATATATATATATATGAATATGTATGTGTGTGTGTGTATGTATATGTGTTCATGTATGTATATGTATATGTTCACAGTACATTTGTGATACCTGATGCATAAATTAATGTTAACAAATTGGATTTCATTGTAAAATGTCTTCAAAAGCATGGAAGAGGGAAAAGCATAGTTTGTCTCAAGTCAGTGAGAAAAAAAGTCTTCCCAAAATCCCAAGTGAGAAGGTACAAGCAGAAGGTTGGAAAAGGCTAACTGACATGTCTGTCTGTAGCATTTTGTCCCACTAGTGGCGTTACATCAGCCTTCACCCTCAGCCAAGTGCCACAGATGCCCCAATCCCAGCATGCAGTTCATCACAGCATGTGTGGGATTCTGGCAGTAGAGCCTAACGTAATAATCATCAAATGTCTAAACAAATCAGACATGCTTGGTCATTCTACAGCATACTTTAAGAACAGTTTATTTTACCGTGTCAAAATGATTGTCATTTTGAGCATACTGTATGTAGTGTCCAAAGCGGCCAGTGCACATAAAAAAAATAAAAAAAATAAAATAAAAGAGAGAGAGGATGACAGCTTGCTACTAAACGTACTTCAGCTCTCCACAAACTACAATATTACGCTTGCTAAGACCGCTGCTGTTCCACTCTTGACAAACAACTGATGGCAGATATGAGAGTCTTATTGATTCAGCCTCGGTTTATTTACTCTGATATGAGAGTCTTATTGATTAACCTCTAAAATGAAGCCACTCGAAAGGCTAGACTTTTCCTCAGTGGATTGTCCTTCAATACTTCACATAAGTATACATGGCGTTATCATTACAGATGATTGGAAATTCCTTTTGATGTCCTGATTGCAATTTTAATAAGAAAGAACGAGTTCGCTTTATGAGTCATAAACTTGTTTGCTTCTAAGGCAGGAGTAAAGCAAACACGCAAGAGGTCGCACAAGTTGCATTTTCAATTGAAAGAGAATGCATTATTGCCTACCCATGCAGTCAGTCAAAGGGGAGGAACGAGGGGTTGGAGGTCAAGAGGAGAAGACAAGGCTTCTCAGAAAGTCTTAAACAATCACATGCTCATGCAAGCATATATGCTCAGGCGTTATGTGAAAGACAGAAGCCTTGAGGATTGGGTTTCCAGAAGGAAATGTTCGGGCACATTTGCTAATCAGCCTCGCAGGTAAACAGTGGGAGAGATTGACAGCCTTTAGCCAGAGAAATATAATCGAGGTGGCTTAAAGGCTCAGGCGTCTCAGACATAACAATTTGCAGAGTGCAATGGTGTAAATCACAATTAAATCGGCGGGTGTGGAGGGCCTGTGACTTTTGACGTTAGGGAGCTGAGGCTCACACCACGAATATATTGATGGGATTTCATGGACGGGGGCTTTGCTGTGGGGTGGCAGCCGTCTGTTTCCCCTGGCAACGTTTGACTTACACAAGACAAGCTACCAAACTTTGGCAACCGAAAAGTTGCTAATAGCGTGTCTCTGGGCTAGCATGCAGCTTTCAAGGGCTTTCTGGATTCTGAGAGGTGTATGCCACGGTTTAATCTCCCATCAGAGGTGGCGATTGACTGCGGCTTCACAATGACAACAAAGGCTGAAGGTGGAAATGGAAATGGATTGGCACCACAAATGGAGCATCAACTGAAAGTGATTAAGGATTTCGGTATTGTGTATTCAGATGTTTTAAGATGCACCTGGCCTGCTGTTGGTCCAGATGTCCATGGCAAACCTGTGAAAATTTATGCCATTGTTTTATCCAACACCTGCACGGATGAGTTGCCGAGAGAGAGAGAGAGTCCTCATGACGATCTTGGCAGAACAATTACACAATAAAATCTGTTTCCTGTTTCTCTGCTGAACAAACAGAGAGCAAGATTCATTGGGAAAAAAAAAAAAATTGTTTAATATCAAATGAACAAAAGCTTATGAAGTCAGGCAAACTATATTTATTTTGTCTCCCAAGCAGATTTAAAATTCCATTACCCCTGCATTGTCTCCCTTGGTAAGGGATGCAGTAGTTTTGATTGAATGTTGACCATGGGTCGAGGTGTACTAATAGGGAACACAATTACACAGTGCAGCACTTCAAAGCCTACCAAATAAACGGCAGCTAAGTACACATAATTGAATGCACCAACACTTTCAAATCTCTGAATATTTTATTATGGGATCTGAACAAAGTGTGGGGGAGAAAGTGGGTGAGGGCAGCACAGTCAGCTTTTGACTGACACCTTTCCTATTCATCTATTATACAGCTTGTTCCGGTTATAGCAAGGTTCTCATCTCGCTCCAGAATACCAAGTCAGATCTTCTGTCAATTTTTATAATCTTCGTTGGTAATCAGGGCTGATAAGACTGATACGAAGACCTACTGGGGGCTCATTAAATTAAGATAAAAACAAGTTCAGTCTCCATATCACATGCGAGGGGCCTGTCATCTCTGACATCTGACAGTTGCAGTTTTTATCTGCATATTAAATGCTGCTGCAATCAGTTCAGGCGACCCTGTGCAAGGGAATTACTGTAGAACTTTTTTTTATGGTTGACTAATCGTCACTTCTTTAGATACCTCTTTTGACGGGGCATAATTTAAACAGGGCTTGTATGAGATCTCTTTTTTATATAAATGTTTAATTTTTAAAATAACATTCCAATGTCAAAACATGCAGAGTCATTCAAATTCATCATAATCACACATTAATATTTATTATATAAAGATAATTTAGGACATTGAGGAGACAAAAAGTGGCTTTAGTAGTCAATATATTGTTTGTTTTATTTTCATATAATTAAACATAAGCTATAACTGACCTACAGTCCAATCAACCACCATCAGAATTCTAGTAATTAGTAACTGAAAACTGTAATTTATGCACAAATACAGGAGAGACCTATTTTAAGACATTAAAGTATGAATTTTAAAATCTAAGATTTCTCACTTTGACACCTCTCCATTTGGCCGAGGGTCCCTCTCCTCCTTTTTATCCACCTCACAAAACAGTGTAAAGATGGCTGTTATTTCTGTATGTGAGCAGCACGCTGCTTTGATTTATCCATCTCTAGTCTCATGGATAAAGAGCCGAGGTCTGACACCTCCCCTCTGTCTGCTCTCCTCAGTAATGAGCCGGCACTCTTTGTTCAGAAAGAGCACAAGAGAGAGTGGGAGAGGGGTCAAAAAAGTGGAGGAGAGATCAGACCTGAATACAGAGAGAGAAAGGAAAAGATTCTGATGCCATACTGATGCAATGTGTATTTATGAAGCAAAAGAGAAAGACATTGATAAAGAAAGCACAGCGGAGTGTTTGAAGTTATCCCCAAGTGGTTCAAGTAGGAGAGGCATGATCGGCTATTGAATTAAATAATAAAAACCAGGTTCACAGTTAGAGTCATTTTTTGCCACAGATGTGTAATATGCCTTTGAGTCACAAGCTAACCGAAATTTCTATACAAGCAATCCATTGCTCTTTGTCAATGGAAAAGATAAAAGTGTTTGTATTGGAAGACAGCTGTTATTTTCTTTGTTGGTCTTTGTGGTGTAATCGATGTTAAGCATTGGCTATTGCTGTTTGTAAAAAGGATAGTTCACCCAAGAACTAAACCCATAATACTAACTCATGACCCACAAGACTATTTTAAAGACACCGTTCACCCAGTCCTTGTTTTCATCCTTGGAAAAAAAAATTGAACGCAGAAGTGCAGAGGAGAAAGCAAAACAAAACACCGGTCACAAATTACAAGTACAAAACAAGGATTTGTAAAGAAAAGTGTCAGAGGATTTTGATATAAACCAACACACTGTTTTTGTTTGCTGTAAACAAAACTTGGTTCTCACGAGACTAGCATATTCTCAACGGAGCTTACCACTGGAACTCTCTTGTGAACATGCGTCCGACAGTTAGCAGATGGATATTTTTCATTATTAACCCCTGGAGCCTTGTGGAGTACTTTTTATCATGGATAGATGCATATTTTTGGGCTTCAAAATCTGTATCTGATTGTATTCGTCTGAAAGAAGAAAGTCAAATACACCTAGGATGGCCTGAAGGTGAGTAAATTTTAATTTTTGGGTCAACTATCCCTTTAAATACTTCAAAAAGATATTTTCAACTATTATATGCAAATAGCCCATCTTATTGGAATATATTCACTAACTTTTGTCGCTCAGACAAATTACACTCAGTACAAATAGCATGTTTAGCATCAGTGATTAGTTCTTTAATGTTGATTGCTTAGGTAAATATTTAAATGAACACAATGGCATTATTTTACTTAGTTCTTTCAATTCAGTTGTCTTTCAGAGCATGGTAACAAACCGTTGTTAATGCAGTGGGCTCCTCACACTTTTTCCACATTAGAAATTAACATTTTTCCTCACCCGATTTTTAAGGACAGTCAGAGACTTTTCAGCAAGAGAAATAACACCGCGGAAACGTTCTCTGTGATTTTTTGGCTGAGTGACTTCAATGACGATTAAGAGCTGATGTTTTTTGGAAGGGGTGATCATGTTCTGTGCAAGCTGTTGACAGGTGATGTATTTTGGGGAAGATTATGTCCTCTGGCACCTGGATAATCTTGTATTAGAGGTGATTAAACTCACAGGGGTCCTCTTTCTTCTCCTTGCAGGTGCCCTTGTCATGCCTGATGGGTTTCTGTATAAAATGCGGCAAGCCAGCAGGTCTCGGCTGTCGGTCCATTTCGCTGGCACAAAACGGGGTAGGGAGGTGGTCCTTTCTCTAGGCATATGAGCGTAAATGACATTACCAGGATGTGATGACAGCCCACAGTCACTAAAATGTTTGGGAGTCTGTTTCTGGTTTTGGGATAAATATGTTGTCTTATTTACATTTTTTCACTTCACACTTGGTTTCTTCAATTTATTTTCAGTGCCTTGATCAGTCATTCACAGATTCGAAAGCAGCAGTTGATATTGTGACATACTGTGAGGCCTTGTAGAGAAGAGTGCCAAATGATCATGTAGACAAGCAGCAAATATTTAATCTAAAAGAAAAACAAGGGTGCCGCTCTCACTTCTCAGAAAAAAAAAAAAAAAACCTTGGCAGGATTCTCAAGGTCACCATTCAGAGTAAATACAAAGGGAAAACATTTTTAGCCCTCAATGTGACCGTGAGGATGACCTCATGAAAATTAAGTTTGACCTGTCAGAAAAATTCCTAAGAAACAATCTGCGATTTCAGATGTCCACTTGACCTTTGTATCTGTACAGGCACCATGTGTGCAGCTGGCGTGTTTGACTCTTTTATTTATTTTCCGACTTTGTTTTGCATTCACGCTGTTTCCTGATTGCTATTGTCTAACAGATGTACACTGAATTCCATATTATCCGATTGTTTAACCACTCTTCCCATAATACACACATACACATTCTCAGACACTGTTGAACTTTCCAGGAGTATCACCTTTTGGAGTTGTGAAAGGCACCTCTGTAGCCTGTGACAAAACAAATTTAAATCAGGACAGATGGAATTTGTTTCTCTCTCTCTCTTTTTTTGGGTTGTTTTTCTTCCTTTTTTTCCCTCATAGCTCCCCCGTTTTTTTTTTTTTTTTTTTTTGATCTGTTTGTTATGCATGTGGGAGGTTGTGTCTGTTGGCATGAAGACAAAAGTACCAGAAGTTTCCATTTTAATATGCCACAAATAAAGGGCATCACAAGTGCCCACATGGGCACTCAGTATGAATAGAACATGAAGTTTTTAGCATGTTATTGCAGTAGAGAGGACGCTTAAACTCCTGTTTATATGGAGAGACCTTCACAGCAGACAAACCAGTGAAGTGTCACTCATAAAAACAGGCAGGTGTGATGTGATTTGTGTGTGGTGAGTTTTAACCCTGCGAGGTTTTTGACTGTAATTGTCCATATACCCAGAGATGGTATTTAATTGGTCTGCTAAAAATTGCAGCTCTGGAAACTCACTTTTTCTCTGAAGAAATTTGTCCTGCATTTTATGGTAAATCAAACTACTATTGAACTG